>NC_056740.1:483881020-484188520 GCF_019279795.1 Protopterus annectens | reverse complement strand
TTTTACATTAAGAGGGTTCGTGGTCTGCACTCTTGTGGGAGGAGAGGCTGGACTCTGCCCTTCTGAGCTGGGAATTTCTGGTTGAAGGCTTATAGTGCATGCATATCTGAACTGCTTCTTACTGAAGTTGGTGCGCCTTGTTTGCTGTGGCATAGACTGGATTCGGGCCTGCTGGATCTAGCTTTGTTTGTGTAACTTGAGCACTAATCCAGGCATTCTCTAAAGTATTCAATTGTATTTATTACTGCTTGGTAGTAACTTGATTAAAGTGTAGCTATCATTCTAAGTCTTTTGGATTAAGCACTTGGGCTTCAGACCAGTTGTTTTACATGAGGAAGGTTTGTGGCATGCACTGTGGTGGCAGGACAGGTAGCTTTCATCCTTCTAAGTTGGGAACTGCTGATTGAGAGCCCAGTGTCTGTTATTCTTAAAGTGTATTAGTTCTGGTTTAAGCACTTGGGCTTCAGGCCAGTTATTTTACATTAAGAAGGTTTGTGGTCTGCACTCTTGTGGGAGTAGAGGCTGGACTCTGCCCTTCTGAGCTGGAAATTTCTGGTTAAAGGTTTATAGTGCCTGAATATTTGAACTGTATCTTACTGAAATTGGTACACCTTGTTTGCTGTAGCATAGACTAGATCCAGGCCTGCTGAATCTAGCTTTGTTTATATGCTTGTTGTTTGTTTGCTTGTTATTTCACTGGAACGCTAATTCCACCTAATACGGCTTCTCAGCTTCTGTGGATCACTAGTGATATCTGCATTGCTTACTGTACTTATTTCCTTGTTTCACTTGAAAGAAAGTTACTGTTTGTCGCTTTTGCATTTAAGTTACCTGTAACACATTGCACTTAAGTTACCTGGCACTTGCTCACTAAAGTAATTATATAAGTCAGCACTAAAAATTAAAAGCACTACACCCTCACTCCCCACTGGCCCTGGTTTTCAATTATTAAGGAATTCCCAATATTATTCTAGCATGTCCAAAGGTCAGTTGTCAATCTCCTCTTTGGTCCAGCTGGTGAATCTGGGAATCTTGAGGCAATGTTACAACTGCCTCATGTACACAGACAACCCTCTCCTCCTCCCAACAAATTCCAACACATGTGAGAGATGCAACCATATAGCCATAGTGGAGACTAAGCTCTCTCAACTCAGTACTGTTGAAACCAGTCAGGAGGAGAAGGAAACCACACTCACTACAATTCCAGTCTCACATAGACCTACCACGACAGCAAACCAAATACATAATCACACAAAAACATACTCGGAGGCTCTAAATAAAGATCTGCCGAAGCAGCAGAGACCTCCAAAGCAGACACCCAAGCAGCCGCTACCCCAAAACAAAACACGTGCAACACATAGCTCACAAAGCCAGTGTGCCAAACAGTCACAGCCCTTAAGACTAAACAACACACCTGATACACTTGTAATAGGTGACTCTATCATCAGGCAAACTGACGTCCCGCCACCAGGCTGAACAAGGAGAGGGTCATGGTGAGCAGCCTGTCGGGTGCTAGGATCTGCCACATAACACAAGCACTCAGGTCACTCCAAGGCAAGTACAAATATGACTCAGTCATTGTCCATGCTGGTGTGAATGACCTGAGACGTACCTCCCTGGACTACATGAAAAGAGACATAAAGGAGCTCTCTGAGCATGTAGCCCAGGCCGGTATGACCCTGACCTTGAGTAGCATCTTACCCTCACCAAGAATGATGCCACAATATGAAGACAAGATCATCAATTTCAACAATTGGCTTAAGTACTGGTGTCATTCAAAGGGGATCCAATGCCTGTCAGCTTGGGATGATATGCTCGACAGGCCATGATGCTTCGCTAGGGACGGCTTGCACCTGTCACCCCTGGGCTTTCGGATATTGGCAAAGGCTCTTGCTACCCCCATAGTGCCTTTTTTAGGCAAGGCTCAAAAGACAAACCCACCTCCATAGGTATCACAAGGGATAAGAAACTAAGAGCAATGCTACTCAATGCCAGAAGTCTAAACTTCAAGATGCACGCACTCAAAACTCTCCTTTGCATGGAGAACATCGATATCTGTGCAGTAACAGAAACCTGGTTCAGGGCTCCCGAGAGCACCACAGCACTACCAGGTTATACCTCATACCATGCTTTTCGGCCCCAAAACTTGGACCGAACCACAAAAGAAGGGGGAGTATCGATATTCATCAAAGATACCCACACCTCCAGGTTGGTGGCAAAGCACGAAGCATCAGAGACTATCCATGTGCAACTAACAGTGGGTAAAACTGCCTTCCAGTTTATAGCCTGCTACAGACCACCTTCCCTAACCCAGGAACCCCACTCGGCCTTCCTGAGAACACTGGAAAATATGAAGGTCTCTCCAAACACCATTATACTGGGTGACTTCAACTACCCAAACATAGACTGGGAGCATTACTCTAGCTCCAACACCCTAGCCCAAAGGTTCCTAGAATTTATAAACTCAAATGCTATGGAACAACTTGTTACCACTCCCACAAGAGAGGAAAACATACTGGACCTGATCATCACCAACATGGGGACTCTATGCTCCAGACCAGAAGTGTATCCCTCACTGGTAAGATCAGACCATAAACTAATCTCACTGGATATTCACATCACGACCCCACCCCCTGCCCAGAAAACCACAGTGAAAAACTTCTCTAAAGCAAATTTCACACTCCTCAAAACTGAGGTGGAATCCTTCAAAGCCCCCGGGCCTGTCGGAAATACGGCCCAGACCACAAAATCCTTTATAAATGCATTCTATGAACACCTTCAGGAATGCATGGATCATGTGATCCCAAATAAACCAAGACCCAATCCTCCAAAGGCAGACATCCTGTCTGGTGGACCCCAGCCATAAACAAACTATACAATAGAAGGAGGAAGCTACTAAATGATAGAGCAAAATCCCAAAAAGGGAAGGCATCACTGATCAGTATTAGCAAAAAACTATGGGCACACATAAAATTGTCTAAGGCCAGCTTCGAGAGAAAAATTGCACAGGACACTAAGGATAATCACAAGGCTTTCTTTAGCTATGTTAGGAACCTGGGTGGTAATTCCCAGATATGCTCAGAATTAGTCCAAAATGACAAAAAATACACCGAACCCACAGACATTGCCAACATCCTAGCTGACAGCTTCAACGCAAACTCCCCCCCCCTCCCCACCAAAAGGGCAAATATCTATCCCAGCAGAGTGCTGCCCCCCCTGACATCTCAGATGCTCAGGTAAGAGCCGCCCTCTCCAAAGCAAAAAACACAGCATCAATGGGACCAGATGGTGTCCCAGGCTGCGTCCTACATGAACTCCACGAAGAGCTAAACCCAAACATAAAACTACTGTTCAATCTCAGCCTTACTACAGGATAAGTGCCCAAAGAGTGGCGTACAGCAACAGTGGTCCCTCTCCATAAAGGTGGTGCCTCAACGGATCCTGGAAACTATCGCCCCATAAGCCTGACTAGCTTGGTCTGCAAAGCTATGGAAAGGATCATCATGGACCTCATAAATAAAGATATTGGGGACCTGCAAACACTGGATCCTACCCAGTTCGGCTTTGTTAAGGGCAGATCCTGCCTCTTAAACCTGGTTGATTTCTTTGAAACAGTCACCAAGGCCATTGACGAGGGTAAGGTGGTCCACACAGCCTACCTGGACCTCGCAAAAGCCTTCGATACAATACCCCACTTGGGCATTATAGATAAGCTCACCAGCTTAAATATAAACCCCTATGTCACTAGATGGATTGCAAACTGGCTCAAGGACAGAACCTACATGGTTAGAATTGCTGGAGCCATGTCAGACTCCAAACCAGTTACAAGTGGTGTCCCACAAGGCTCAGTCCTGGGACCTCTCTTGTTTGGTATATATTTCTCAGAGGTACAGGCCAACACGGAAGGACTGTGGCTGACCAAGTTCGCAGATGACTGCAAACTGGGTGCCATAATCGACTCTCCAGCTGACACAAGCATCCTCCAAAAGGGCCTCATAGAAACAGACAACTGGTGCCAGAGCCATGGCCTCAAGCTAAATGCCAAAAGTGTATAGTCATCCCCTTTGGCAAAAACAAAGTGCTCACAAATTACCACATAGGTGGTAATCCATTAAGTACAGAAGAAGTAATTAGGGACCTGGGGACCCAAGTTGATAGCAATCTCTCATTTGACAACCACGTGGCCAAAGTGGTTAGAAAAACATTTTATATAGCCCACCTAATCATGAAGGGATTCACATCTAGATCAGGGGAGGTCATCGTGCCTCTTTACTCATCCCTCATCAGGCCCATAATTGAGTACAATGCCCCTTTTGGGATGTACCTTACCAGACACCTGCAGCAACTGGAAAGACCCCAAAAGTACCTCACCAAGAGGATCAAAGGGCTCAAACAGATGCCATATGCTGCCCGGTTAAAGAAACTCCAGCTCTACTCAGTGGCATGCTGCCTGTTCAGAGGCGATCTGTGCCTGACGTATAAATCCATGTCCAACCTGGAATTAATGGACATGCTGCACCTCAGAAAATCCAAATCCCATCAAGCTACGCCGAGACTTGAACCTCAGCACTGAAATAAATAGGACATGCTGGAGGGACAGATTCATAACCCAGAGGCTCCCTTCACTCTGGAATAAAATCCCAGTCCAGGTTAGACAGAGTCCCTCATTGACTCTCTTCAAGAGGAATCTTGATGAGTGGATGGGAGATCGTAGGTTTACCCCGGGTATCACTTCTGTGTCACTGTTAGACAGAGGCACAGTATACTAACCTCGAAAAAGGGCATAGCAAAATAAATTTAAAATGGGTGGCGAAAGCCAAACACCCTCTGGCTAGGCTTATAAATGCCCTAGGGCAAATAGCCTAGTATGAACCTATGAACCTATGAACCTATATAATATAAGATTATAATATATGGAGTATAAATGCTAATATAACTGTCTATATAATATAACATGATAATATATGGAGTATAAACGCTAATATAACTATTTGTATTTATTATAGTAAAAACAACATATAAAATGATAGAGAACCTTTAATTAACGAGTAAATCACAGACGCGATGCAAGTTCACAAATCAAATGATATGATCACACGTCATTAACCATTACATAAGGACTTATTTTCTTCAGTCTTGGTCTTAAAGAGACCTTGCATTTAATCTGCCTTCCTTGTCTGTCTGTTGATTTAAAATCCAAAACAGCTCCCTATCTTCCATTTGGTTAATAACATCACCCATCCTATCAACATTTACTATTTGCTCAATCAGTTGAAACTTAAATATATGCTCAGCCAAAGTTTCTAATATGTGCTGAGCTAAGGAGTTAATTGTATTACATTGTCTTATATCCCTAGCATGTTCCCTCATCCTTTCTATTAACATGTGGTTGGTCTTACCTACATAAAACTTTTTACACACAGAGCACTGTGCCAAATATACCAAGAAGACCTTATGTAATGCTTAATGATGTGTGATCATGTGATCTGATTTGTTTACTTGCATTGGAAGTTGAATTAAGAGGCTCTGTATAAATGATTGCTCTTGAATTTAGTAGAAAATGGTCTGATGCAGTGGCTTTATCCACAAAAGCGATTATCTCTGTAATTTAGTTGTTAATAAACGGTTTTCTGTCATTTTATATGTTGTTTTTACAAGTTTCATTAACTACTGTTTTTTTACCATTAATAACTATTTATATGTTGCATCTGCACCATTGTTATTGCTATATAGCTCATGTTTTAGCTGAAATGGTCTATGGAACAGATTTCTTACTCAATTAAATGAGTCTAAAAATAAACACTATAAATAACTACAATATTATCTTTTTCATTCTCAAAGACATACCAGTAAGACATAAATATGTCGGTATTTAGAACAAAAACGCCTTTTGTGGAATTACAACATTAATAACATACAACAGATAAAAGTGGTACTACTTAGCTTTCAACCATTATCCTTGTCATAAAAAACAAGTCTAGATTAAATACAGATACTAATTACTTTTCTTATCAAATCTTCTAATTATGAACTTAGCTTGAACTCAAAGGCTGAAACTAGTAAGGTATTTCTAAATATAGTTATGTACGTATGTATTTATCTATTTATTTTTAAGTTTGATAACTTTGATAACAAAGCTATTTGGAGTAAACATTGACAATAAACTCAGATTTGATATACACATCAACCAAACCATTAAGTCAGTCAACAAGAAACTTGGGACCCTATATAGAATAAAAGCCTTCCTTACCCCGAATGCCAGGGCAGCCACAGCCCGCTCACACCTTCTCTCTACCCTACTATATGCCTCTCCTGTGCTTACTAACCTTAACAAATCTGATCTGAACAAGCTCTCATCCTGCTATAATCACATTGCCAGATTCGTTACAGGCCTACCCTACAGAATGCACCACTGTATTAACCTGAAAAAACTTGGATGGATAGAATTCCCATACCTTCTTCAGCAGTACCAACTCATAGAGGCATTCAAAATCCTTAAACAACCTGAGAATACCCCAGCACTAAAAAACTTAATGACTCCCTACTCCAATCTAAGCTGCCTTCACTCAGCAAACAGACTCCTTGTCCAAACAACTAAATCTTTCAACCTAGGCGGCGACGCTCTGTTCGCCAATACCACTGATAAAATATGGAACTCTCTCCCCAATAACCTCATGCTTGCAACTTCACTAATTCAATTCAAAAATAGTCTAAAACTCCACTTTAAGTCACATCAGCTATGTCCTTGCTCAAACCCAGACTAGCTCTGTGCCATAAACTAAAACCTAATCCAACTAGCTAAGGTGATATGAACTTTGTATGTTGTGATAAAGAACTATGTATGTTGTCAAACTCTATGGCATTATAGTGCCTATCATCTTGCTAATATGTTATTAATGTATATTCTAATCATTAGTAGTAAATTCAGAAAATATTGTATGGTAGTCTTGTACTAGTGTGTAAATAGGCTATGTTGTTTGTTATTGTTCATCTTATTTACTATTTTCTGTATCTAATTATCATTGTAACTCTGATGGAGCTTTTCTCCCCGGGCCTCCGCTGAAAAAGGACATGTATCCAGTCGGACCATCCCGGTTAACAAATGTAAAATAAATAAATAAAATAAAATAAATAAATGGGTGAGTGAGATGGTCTTCTGACCCTTTTCAGCCCTGGTACAAAGTACAGAAGGGGTTATAGCAGAAATTAGACATAAAACATTAAATCAGTCGAGTATGAGACAGTGCATAATGTCTGCAGGAAATGCAGATTACCATGAGCATTAGACATATCACAGTATACATGTAGTGGGTGTTAAACATCTGTACACAAACTTAAATCACAGTACTTACAATATAGGTTCATAGATTAGTACTAGGCTAACTGCCTTTGTGAGCCATTTTTAAGCCTAGCCAATTATCCCTTGTGAGACTCAAACCCTGCATTTTTTTTGTTTGTAAGGCAAACACCTTAACTATTAGGCCACCCTCCCAATCCTTAAAAAGGTTGCTCCTCTCCAAGGAGACACACTCACACACACTTTCATATAGTTGGCAAGTGCAGGATTCAAACCCCTACCTAACTACTTTATGATACTACAGCAGTACGCATTTACACGACATGCTATACACATTACAATGCATGCATAAACAGTAGGAATTATAATAGAATTTGTGCATTGCTTGATAAGATTCAATACTTAACCAGTATCAGAAAGGCAGGTGCATTTAGATTCTTTCTGTCGATATTCCCCTTTATCCAGCCACCTTCCCACCCACAAAACTCTTCAACTGTTTACTGTTAATGTCCAAAGTCTCTGTAACAAAATATCTTTATTTCAAGCCTGGTTGAACTATAATCAACCAGACATCATAGCCATCTCTGAAACATGTCTCAAACCCCATATCTCTGACTGAATTTCTACCACCAGGCTTCCAAGCCCTATGGGGTGATCGAAAAAATAAGGTGGAGGTATCACCTTTATCTACCCTGACTTACTCTCCATAATTCCCTACTCAAACCCCACCCCTCAATTTGCTAATGCTGAACTAGTAGCTTGCTTACTAAAAATGAATAATCATAAAAGTCTCTGTATCATAGCCCTATACATCCCACCAGGGAACAATATTCCAATCCTTGAAGAAATTCTCTTATGGGCCTCAACCAAAATAAATAATGAAACATATATACTTGGTGACGTAAACATAAACTGGGATAACATCAACAACTCTACACCTACCCAATCCACAAAGCTCTTTAACTTCAGCCAAATAATTCACACTATAACCAGACCCAATAAAACTAAACCTCTAGCCACTACCCTTGACTGGATCCTAGTCTCCCACCCAAATAAAATTATAAATTCTGGCACCATTCCTAACACAATTAGTGACCACCTTCCTGCCTTTGCCCTTTGCTTAACCACCTCCACTCTGCACCAACACCACTCTGCACCAGCACCACTATATACACACTCGTAACCTTAGTAATTTCAACCCTGACAAATTCTCAAACTCCCTCAAACAAATGAATTGGAACATCTTAAAAACACTTCCTCTCGACAATGTCGTTGGCCATTTTAATTCCAATTTTCTAAACACTCCAAACAATTTCACACCAATAAAAACAAAAAAAAAAACCAAGTCTGCCCCATGGCTAACCAAAAACACTAAACAATGCACCAATGGGACAAATCCTGGAAACTATACCAGAAAAATAAACTCCCTAAAACCCTACTTGAATATACACAGCTTTGTAACCTTGTAAAAAAAAACACATCATTAAGGACAAAAAATCTTACTACATCAAAGTCAAAGTTCAGTCCACACATACAAAAAACCCTAAACAATTCTGGAAATCTATAAACACACTTCTCAACCCAGGCTCCAAAAACAATCCCTGCCCTGACCCCAATAAATCTGAGCAAGAATTAGCCTCACTATTCAACTTCTTCTTTATTGATACTATATCTGAACTCACCAAAACCATTCCCAGCAACAATCCCCACTCTATGGGTACCATCTCCTCTTCCACTTCCACACCCACCAAATCTAACCCCCCCCCCCACATTTTCAACCTCAAACCCATATCCACCAACTATATAAGAAGACTGCTCTCCAAACAAAAAACCTGTCTAATGCCCCAGACAATATGCCTTCAATTTTTCTCAAATCTGCTGCTGATGGAATTGCTTTCCCTATCAGTATCTTAATCAACAGATCCATACAGGAATCTTATGTCCTCCAATTCTGGCATAAAGCCTATACTCTACCCCTTCACAAAGGCGGGAAAAACACCATCATCTCTAATTTCTGCCACATAGCAATACTCCCCCCATCTCCAAAATTCTAGGAAAAGGCATCCATCTCGAACTTATGCCTTTCCTAACTCAAAATAATTTCCTTACTCCAACCCAACATGGTTTCTGACCTGGCCACAGCACAACAACAGCTCTGCTGTCTTTCCTAGACTCAGTCAACCTTACCTGTGATTCCGGGGAAATTGCTTCAACTGTACTTCTGGATCTCTCCAAGGCATTTGATACCGTTTCCCATACCCATCTACTGAGTCATCTTTCAAACCTAAATCTATCCCAAAATTCCATTTCCTGGTTCTCAAGCTACTTGACTGACAGATCGCAGGTGATAAAATGGAAAAAAAGTATCTCTCCCTTACTCCCTACCCGCACCGGCATACCACAGGGATCCATTCTTGGTCCTATGTTGTTCAATATCTTTATCAACACATTTCACTCTGCTATACCCATTGTCAAAGTAATCCAATATGCAGATGACTCAGCTTTAGTCTGCTCTGCCTCTAATCTCCCTGAACTCCTAATAAAGACCCAAACTGCCTTCTCAACCACCGAGGCCTGGATGCACCAAAACCACCTCTCCCTAAATGCAAACAAATCCAAAATACTAATCTTCCTACCATCAAAATCCTTCCCTTTTGACAAAGCTTCTTTTAAAGTGATAAGCCAAAAACAACTCTCCTATTGAAATTATCCCCTATGCTAAATTGCTAGGTGTTATTATAGATGATCACCTGAAATTTGACAACGATATTCTTCAAAACATAAAAAAAAAAAAAAAACTCCAAAAACTTGGCATGCTATACAGGAACAATCGTTTCCTCTCAGCCCATACCAGACATACTCTTGCCTCTACCTACCTTCTTCCCTCCCTAATGTATGGCACACCCCTTCTAACCAATCTATCAGCATCCATCACTTCCAAATTAGAAAACCATTATAACAAAATTTCCAAATTCACCACCAGCACCAACACCTCCTCCCATCACTGCCTTACCCTTCACTCTCTAAATTGGCTTGAATTTCCAAATTATCTGGACTACCTCCAACTCATAACAGCTCATAGACTACTCTTCAACCCAACCAAATGCCCTGCCCTTACAAACATCTTTCTCCCTTACATCCCAAACAGAACTCTTAGGTCTGCTCACCAAAACTTAATTATTGTCTCTAAACCTAACTGCCCACCAGGACATCTACTCCTCTCCTGCTCCTTAGCCACAAAATGGAATTCTCTCCTTCCTACCCTAAGAACAATGCTGAATGTGGAAAGCTTTAAAACCGAGCTCCACTCTTATCTATCCTCTAATCAGAAATGTAACTGCACCCTTCCAACCTAGCTCACCTCTTCCTTCTGCCCTTCTATATCTAAACTTTATTTCCATCTTCTTATAATAACTATCTCTTCAAAATGCTAACAGTACTCACTCACAAAAATCTTCCTTCTTCCAATCTGCAACCCTTCTTATCTCAATATCTTGACTGTTACATTTAGTCATTATAAGAAGCCCTCAGACAAACTAATGTCTAGAATTTGATAATTACAGCTCTTTCTCAAAACAATTTTGTAAATACTCTTCTTTGACTTGTGTGTGTGCGCCGGTTAAACAAGGTTAAACTATTTCTGGCTCTGTAAAGTCTGCTCTTCCATAGAACTTCTCTACTTGCAATCTAAACAGTCTATTCTCTATCTCAAAAGCTCAGCACTTGCTCCTAAAGCATTTTTATATAGGTAAAGTACTTATATACTAAACAAAGTACTACATTAGCCTAGAATCCCCTTGAGTACCCATTTCCCTACAGGTCCCTTCTGACTCAGTTACACAGCAAACTTTTTCACTTTTTCTAGCATGTCGAAGGGTCAGTTGCTAGCGTCCTCTCCTGTTCAGTTGGTGAATCTGGGCATCTTGAGGCAATGTTACAATTGCCTCATGTACACAGACAACCCACTCCTTCTCCCACAAAACACAAATACATGTGAGAGATGCAACTATATAGCCAAACTGGAGGCTGAGCTCTCTCAACTCAGGACTGGCAAGACCAGACAGGAGGAGAAGGAAACCACGCACACCACAAACCCAGTTTCACATAGAACTATCACAACTGCAAAACAAACACATAAACACACAAAGACATACTCGGAGGCACTGATCAAAAATCTACCAAAACTACAGAGGCCTCCAAAGCAGACACCCAAGCAACTGTCACCTCAAGACATAAGACATGCAACACATAGTTCTCAAAGTCAGTGTGCTAAACAGTCACAGCCCTTAAGGCCAAACACAATGCCAGACACACTTGTTATAGGTGACTCCATAGTCAGACACACTGACGTCCCACTCACCAGACTGAACAAGGAAAAGATCACAGTAAGCTGCCTGTCAGGCGCTAGAATCCGCCACATAACACAAGCACTCAGGTCACTCCACAGCAAGTACAAGTATGACTCAGTCATTGTCCATGCCGGTGTGAACGACCTGAGACGCACTCTCCCTGGACTACATGAAAAGAGACATAGAGGAGCTCTCAGATTATGTAGCCCAGGCTGGTATGACCCTGACCCTGAGCAGTATCCTACCCTCACCAAGAATGATGCCACAATACAGAGACAAAATGATCAGCTTTAATAATTGGCTTAATTACTGGTGTCATTCTAAGGGGATCCAATGTCTGTCTGCCTGGGATGACATGCTTGACAAGCCACGCTGCTTCACAAGGGACGGCTTGCACCTGTCACCCTGGGCTTCCGGATATTGGCAAAGGCTCTTGCCACCCCATAGTGCCTTTTTAGGCAAGGCTCAAATGATAAACCTACCACCCTAGAAAACAAAAATGGAGAAAACTAAGGGTAATACTGCTCAATGCCAGAAGTCTAAACCTCAAGATGCACGCCTCAAGCCCTCCTCAGTATGGAGAACATTGATGTCTGTGCTGTGACTGAAATCTGGTTCAAGGCTCCTGAGAGCACCCCAGCACTATCAGGTTATACCTCATATCATGCTCCGCCCCAAAATCCAGACCGAACCACAAAAGGAAGGGGAGTATCCATATTCATAAAGGATACCCACACCTCCAGGTTAGTGGCAATGCACGAAGCATCGGAGACCATCCAGGTGCAATTAACCATAGGTAAACTGCCCTACAGTTTGTAGCATGCTACAGACCACCTCTCAAACTCAGGAAACCCACACAGCCTTCCTGAAGACACTGGAGAGTATGAATGTCTCTCCAAACACCATCATATTGGGTGACTTCAACTACCCAAATATAGACTGGGAACATTACTCAAGCCCCAACACCCTAGCCCAAAGGTTCCTGGAGTTCATAAACTCAAATGCTATGGAACAACTAATCACCATTCCCACAAGAGGAGAAAATATACTAGACCTGATCATCACAAACATGGGGACAAAATGCTCCACACCAGAAGTATATCCCTCATTGGTGAGATCAGACCATAAATTAATCTCACTGGAGATCCACATCCCGCCCCCAACCCCAGCAAAAAAGACCACAGTGAAGAACTTTTCAAAAGCAAACTTCACACTTCTTAAGACTGGAGTGATATCCTTCAAGGCCCCCGAGCCAGTGGAAACCACAACCCACTCTGCTGAAACCCTTACAAATGCCTTCTACGAGCACCTCCAGGAATGTATGGATCAAGCAATCCCTAATAAAATCAAGACCCTTTCCACCAAAGGCAGGCGCTCGGTCTGGTGGACCCCAGCCATAAACAAACTCTACAACAAGAGGAGAAAGCTACTGCATGACAGAGCAAAATCCCTAAAAGGGAAGGCATCTCTGATCACTACTAGCAAAAACTACGATCACTCATAAAATCATCCAAGGCCAACTTTGAGAGAAAAATCACTAATGACACAAAAGACAATCATAAGGCCTTCTTTAGTTATGTTAGAAACCTGGGTGGAAACTCCCAGATATGCTCAGAATTAGTCCAAAATGATACAAAAATCACTGAACCCACAGACATTGCCAACATACTGGCAGACAGGTTCAGTGCAAATTTCTCCCCCCCCCCCCAAAAGGAGAAATATCTATCCCACCAGAGTCTAGCCTCCCAAACATCTCAGATGGCCAGGTGAGAGCTGCTCTCTAAAGCAAAAAACACAGCATCAATGGGACCGGACGGTGTCCCCGGCTGTGTGCTACACGAACTCAATGAGGAACTAAACCCACACATAAGGCTGCTATTTAATCTTAGCCTTACTACAGGACACGTATCCAAAGAATGGCGTACGGCAACTGTGGTCCCACTCCACAAAGGCGGTGCTTCTATGGACCCTGGAAATTACCGCCCCATAAGCTTGATGAGCCTTGTCTGCAAAGCTATGGAGAGGATCATAATAGAACTCATAAATAAAGACATTGGGGACCTACAGACACTGGATCCTACCCAATTTGGCTTTGTCAAGGGCAGATCCTGCCTCTTGAACTTGGTCGACTTTTTCGAAACAGTCACTAAGGCCATCGATGAGGGTAAGGCAGTTCACACAGCCTACCTTGACCTAGCAAAAGCGTTCGACACAATACCCCACTCGGGCATCATAGAAAAGCTCACCAGCTTAGATGTAAACCCATGTCATCTCAGTCCTATATATAGTAACTCCTATCATGAACCTAAATATCATCGTCTCTCTCATATCAAATACCTTATTCATAGCCTCATAATACATAAGTACTATTTCAAGCCCTCACAATTTAATCACCTTATACAAAGTTTGTCATTACTTGATGGGGACATACACCCCAACCCTGGCCCAGACACCTTCATACTATCCCCTAAATGCCAACAAATGAAAACAATCTCTACACCACATACTAAACCTCCCAAATCTCTATCAATAGCTCATCTTAACATCCGTAGCATATGCAATAAGATTCCTGCTCTTCATGCGCTACTTGAAGTGCAACAATTTGATATTCTCTGTCTTACAGAAACATGGCTCAAACCCACAATAAATGATAATGAAATTATCCCCCCTGGCTATAGCATCCTAAGACAAGATCGTCTTAATAAAAAAGGAGGCGGAGTAGCTATACTCTTCAAATCAGGACTTGAAATAAGTAAAATAAATCATACCCTTCCAAAGGACTCTAATGTTGAAATTATTATTTCCAAACTCT
Organism: Protopterus annectens; assembly: GCF_019279795.1. NCBI lineage: Eukaryota > Metazoa > Chordata > Ceratodontiformes > Protopteridae > Protopterus > Protopterus annectens. The sequence goes on along the minus strand of NC_056740.1, from coordinate 484,174,062 downwards.
AGCTCAACCCTCACAAAACTATAAATATTATCTGTACCTATCTTCCCCCAGGCAACAATCCTCCCATATTTGAACACCTACTAAATTGGTTCTCACTTAATCTCCTGCAGGAAACTATACTTTTAGGTGACTTTAACATAGATTGGAACTTATGCAAACAAACTAATCCATCCACCCTTATTAATCTGCATGGATTCCATCAAACCATTAACTCCCCAACTAGAACAAATATAAACAATAATAAAGAAACCATATTTGACTGGATCTTAACAAATAGTCCCCAACAAAAGTATTCCACAGGAACCCTCCCAGATGACCTAAGTGACCACTCTCTAACATATATTATTAGGCACAAAACACATCTAACTACACCTCCCCTAACTCGTTTATCACGTAGCAAAAAACATTTCGACCCCTATCGGTTCCAAAACGAACTAAGCCTAGTTAACTGGTCACCTCTAAAAACTCTCCCAATAGATGACGCTGTTAACCACTTTAATAACATATTTCTTACTATTCTTGACCACCATGCCCCCTTGCGTTCAATACGCATGAAATATAAGACAGCTCAATGGCTCACAAGCAATACTAGACAACTCATCCTTAGTAGGAATAGAACCTGGACTAAATGGCGAACCACTAAAAACTCTTTTGATCACCTTACCTTCAAACAAGAAAGAAACAAGACAAAGCTAGCTATCTTAAAAGATAAAAAGAACTTTTATATCCATCTACAACAATCCTCCCATAACCAACCACATAAATTCTGGAAATCTATTAATACATTACTATCCCCTGGCAAAGTTCAAACACCCAATCCACTAGGCTCCAGCCCTGATTCTCCCTTACAAACAGCAAATGCATTCAATACCTTCTTTACTTCTACTATACTTAAACTAGCCAACCAACAAAGCCCTGACACCTCTTTACTAGATAACCCAAGCTGCACTCCACCAATATTCCGACTCAAACCCATACCCACCTCCTATATTCTATACCTAATTCAAAAACTCAGACCTTCAACCCCCTCAGCTGACAAATTACCAGCTGAATATCTCCAACTAGGGGCAAAAGCCATAGCCTACCCTATCTCTATATTAATCAACAGAACCTTAAAAGAAAGTACTATACCTTCACTCTGGAAGATCTCTCACATCATCCCTCTTTTCAAAGGGGGTGATTCGTTGGAGTATTCTAACTACCGCCCTATAGCACTGCTATCTCCTATTGCAAAAATAATGGAGAAATGCATCCACAAACAGTTACTTAATCATCTCCTATCCAATAATCTCCTTGCTAACTGCCAACATGGCTTTCGTCCATACCACAGCATCACCACAGCCTTATTATCCTTCATTGACTCCATTAATAAAAAACGCAATAACAATATTCTCTCATCAGCATTTTTTGTAGATCTGTCAAAAGCCTTTGACATGGTCAATCACCAACTCCTCCTACATCGTTTAAAATCTCTCTCTCTTGATAATCTTGCCTTAAACTGGTTTACTTCCTATCTTCATAATCGGAAACAGGCTGTTTTATGGGATAACCATCTTTCTCAACTCCTTCCTACCACTATAGGAGTCCCTCAGGGCTCCATCTTAGGTCCCCTTCTATTTTCTATCTTTATTAACGACCTGTATCTTGCCACCCCTCTAACTACTTGTATTCAATATGCTGATGACACCACCATTATTTGCTCTGCCACAAATCAAGCTGACCTCCACTCCCTTACCCAAAACACTTTTACCATTGCAGAGCAATGGTTCTCTAATCACTGTCTCCTCCTTAACCCTAAGAAAACCAAACTTCTCCACTTTTTACCCGCACACCTGTCTCCCACTATTAACTTCACACTTACTTCTAACAATGGCACCCTTATCTCTCCAGACCAAACAAGCAAACTTTTGGGTATTACTATTGATAACCTACTAAAATTTGACGTTCATATTAACTTCATCATTAAAGCAACTAACAGAAAACTAGGTTCTCTCTAGAGAATCAAATCTTTCTTAACTCCTGAAGCTAGAACTACCATAGCTAGAACCCACTTAATCTCTACACTACTATATGCTTCCCCCATATATACTAAACTTTCAAAATATAACCTTAATAAGCTCACAACAGCATACAACAGCATCGCCAGATTTGCCACTGCCTCTCCATATAAAACACATCATTGCCTGAATCTCCTAAACCAAGGTTGGCTGGAGTTACCCCACCTAATTCAATACAATCAACTCACAATTGCCCACAAAGCCCTTCATCACCCTGAGAATATACCTATGCTCTCCACCCTTATCAAACCCTACAACAACCAAAAAAACCTACGCTCTTCTAACAAAATACTGATCCAAACTTCTCTCTCAAAGAACTCCGCAGGTGACTCCATATTTGCCAACTCAGTTGCTAAGATTTGGAATCAACTTCCCCCAGACCTTACAGCCCTATCTTCTATCCCACTATTTAAAACCAAACTGAAACGCTTTTTAACCAATCACTGGCTATGCTCGTACAATAACCCTAGCTGAACTTTCTACCTCCTTTCCTCTCCTGCCTCTTATTCTCTTTCTCCCAAATCTATTACTTCACACTTTCCATTTTCACTGGGAATTCAACTCTCTCTACTTAAAATATACTCTACTCAAATTCTATTGTTAAACTTTAAACAATGTATTCAATTCTGTTACATATTTTGCTTACCTGTACTTAAGAAACTGCAACATATTAAGCTTACCTGAACTTAAGTCACTGCCTGATCACCTTTTTCTTAACATCCTGTAATTGTGGTTTACATGCCTTATGTTTTTGTAGTACATTCTAGTTTGCTTATAACTGTCATGTAGTAGATAGCGGAGCTTTTCTCCCCGGGCCTCCACTGAAAATGGACATGTATCCAGTTGGACTAGCCCGGTTAACAAATGTAAAATAAAATAAATAAAATAAAATAAAAGATGGGTTGCAAACTGGCTCAAGGACAGAACCCACAGGGTTAGAGTTGATGGTGCCATGTCAGACTCTAAGCTGGTCACGAGCGGTGTCCCACAGGGCTCAGTCCTAGACCCCCTCTTGTTCGGCATTTATTTTTCTGAAGTGCAGGCAAACATAGGGAGATTGTGGCTGACAAAATTTGCAGATGACTGCAAACTGGGCACCATAATTGACACTCCATCAGACACAGACATCCTCCAGAGAGGTCTCATAGAAATGGATAACTGGTGCCAGAGCCATGGCCTTAAGCTAAATGCCAAAAAATGTATAGTCATACCCTTTGGGAAAAACAAGGTAACCCCTAATTACCACATAGCTGGTAATCCATTAAACATGGAAGAAGTTATCAGGGACCTGGGGACCCAAGTTGACAGTAACCTCTCTTTGACACTCACATTGCCAAAGTGGTTAGGAAGACCTTCTACATTGCCCACCTGATCATGAAGGGATTCACATCCAGATCAGGAGAGGTCATTGTACCCCTGCACTCTTCACTTATCAGACCAATGATTGAGTACAATGCCCCATTCAGAATGTACCTTACCCGACACCTGCAGCAGTTGGAAAGACCCCAAAAGTTCCTCACCAAAAGGATAAAGGGGCTCAAACATATGTCATACGCTGCCCGACTGAAGAAACTCCAGCTCTATTCAGTCGCATACCATCTGCTCAGAGGTGATCTGTGCCTGACATACAAGGCCATGTCCAACCTGGAATTAATGGACATGCTCCACCTCAAAAAATCCAAATCCGCCAGAGCCACGAGAGCAAGAGACTTAAACCTCAACATGGATATAAATAGGATGTGCTGGAGGGACAGATTCATCACCCAGAGACTCCCTACACTATGGAACAGAATCCCAGTCCATGTGAGGCAGAGCCCATCACTGACTCTGTTCAAGAGAAATCTTGACGAGTGGATGGGAGATCGTAGGTTTACCCCGGGAATCATCTCTGTGTCACTGCTGGACAGAGGCACAGCAAACTAATGGGTATAGTATTCTCATCCTAAGGGGTGGTGAAAGCCACACACACTCTGGCTAGGCTTATAAATGCCCTAGGGCAGATAGCCTAGTATGAACCTATGAACCTATGAACCTATGAACCTATATATATGTATTTGTTTTGACTTATACATACATTTGTATTCACATCTGCTGTATATTTTTCTCTTGATTTTACTTGTATTTTGTATCCTACTGTATTTTATTGTTGGAGCTTTTCTACCCCTGGTCTCCACTGAAAACGGGCTCCCTGGGCCCAGTGGACTTCCCCGGTCATCAAAATGGAAATAAATAATAAATAAATTTCTCAAGATTTTTTGAAAGTCTCCAATGTTGTTATTTTCTGTAGGAAGTTGGTTCTAAATGGCAGGTCCTAATTTGGAGAAGGCTCTTTCTCCAATACCAAGTTTAAGTCTAGGTTGCACAAGTCTAAGAGTATCATCCTGGATGATCCTAAGACAATATTAATATTTATCTTTTGTTAACCCCACTAGGATAGCAGCTTCCTTTTATGGGAGGTTATAGTTATTCTATTAGGGGAATTTTGGCTGGGCAGGGTATCAGGGAATTTCCCCTAATCTTTTTGATAAATGCTCTGGGACTTTCTATATCCACCTGAGCTACCACCAACTCAAGCAGATATGGACTCAGTTGAACATCTCAACTGAAGGACAGCACCCCCCCCCCCAAGCAGATATGGACTCAGTTGAACATCTCAACTGAAGGACAGCACCCCCCCAAGCAGATATGGACTCAGTTGAACATCTCATCTGAAGGACAGCACCCCCCCCCCCATATGCTGCACAGCAGTGTAAGCAATTGATCTACCTCGTATTGGAATAGAACCCACAGCCTTCTGCACCCAATGCAAGTATGCTACCTGTTACACCACTGACACTGCAGAAGAAAAAATGCAAAAATCTGAATGCCACATTTTCTCATAATGGTGATGTCATCACCCAGTTGGGAGTCATAGCAAAGGCACTTGAAAAAAAACAATTTGTCCAGACTTCACAAAAATCAGATATATGCTAGTGCTGCAGTCTCCAGAGCTAAAAGTACTGCATCAATGGATCCTGATAACATCTCAGGATGCCTGCTAAATAGCTTGAAACATGACCTGTCAGGACCACTAGAATCCCTATTCAAACCACAACCTCCAAACCAGCTTCATCTCTAGGGAATAGAGGACTGCAATGGTTATCCCTCTACACAAAGATGGACCATCAATAGACCCAGAGAAGGTACTACAGACCCATAAATTTTACTCGTATTATCAAGGTCATGGAAATAACTATCATGGACCTAATACTTAAAGACATTGGAAATCTTCAAACGCTGGACCCATCATACTTCAGTTTGTCAAGGGCAAGTCAGGCCTTCTAAAGATGGCGCACATCTTCAAGAAGGTCACTAAGGCCATGGACGAGGGCAAAATGTTTCATACTACCTACCTTGACATGGCAAAGGCATCTGACAGAATACCTCACTCAGGTACTATAGACAAACTGACAAATTTAGGCATAAAGCCATGTATCACCTATGTTATGGATAGCCAAAGGGCTCATGAAGCTAGGGTGTGGGAATCTACCTCCACCAAGAGGCCTGTTACTAGTGGTGTCCCACAGGGCTGGATACTGGAACCTCAAGACAAATGTAGAGGGCCATTGGCTGGCCAAACTTGCTGACAACTGCAAGCTGAGTGCAATCAATAAATTTCCCAAAGATGTAGATATCCTCCAGTAAGGTCTGACCCAGACAAATAACTGGTGCCGGAGCTATGGCCTAAAACCCAATGCAAAATTGTGTAATTATACTTTTTGGGAAGATGATCTCCCTGCAAATTACAACACTGGTAACACTCCCCTAAGAGAAAACTCAGTGGTTAGGGACTTGGAAACTCAGGCTGACAGTAACTTGAACTTGGATCACCATGTGGCTGGACATGGAATCCAGATCTAAGGAGGTCATAACCCCACTATACTCATAGGTTCATAGGTTCATAGCTAATTACTAGGCTAGCTGTCCTTCTGGGCCTTTTTGAACCTAGGCAATTTCCCTCCCATTCCCAGTACTAACCCCAACTCCCATTATACCAACATCCATCCCTCATTAGTCAACAGTCGAGTACAAAGCCCGCTTCAGCATGTAGTTGTCTATGTATCTGCAACAACAGTAGCAGCCACAGAGGTACCTCACTAAAAGATTACAGGGTGTAAATAATATGCCCTATTCAGGCCACCTCAAAGCCCTGTCCCTGTACTCTTCCTTGTACAGATTACTGAGGGGCCATCTATGCCTTACCTACGATGCATTTTCTGATTCAGCCTTGATGGATCTGCTACACATTTGCAAAACAAACAGCACTCGAATTATGTGATCTAAGGATCTAAACCTTGTCTGTGGCATAAAGAAAACATGTTGGAGTGACACTTGTGTGTCTCAGATATTACCCCTTCTCTGGAACAGATTCCTCATTCATTTGAAACAGAGCTCTCCCAAAAGCATATTCAAGCTCACTTTGGACCAATGAATGGGAAATCACAAATTCAGCCGTGGCTTGTCCCCTGTGGCCCTTAAGAATAGGGACATTTTGTAGATGTCCTAAGGCACAGACATATACCAAAGCCATTCTAACCCATGGCCATTGATAACTAGGAAAGTGGGGTATGAATGGCTATGCTTAAAAAAAGAGTAAGGACAGTTAGCCTAGTAACCTCCAAAGATACTATGAGCTTATAAGAACTGAAAAGCAAAAACTTTGAATGCAGGCAGGAGCAGTAGGTATTTCTCTGGTCTGGAGACAATTACAATCCTCCCATAAACAAGGAAGGCTTCAGTCTGGGAAACCAGACCATCATTAAACTGAGATGAGGGTGTTTCCAGTCCCTGTGGGAGAGCAAAAGCAGAAAAGCAGGGTGGAGCAAAAACAGCCTTTATGCCTGCCTGCCTGTATCATGGCTCCTTTGGCTAGCTCTTGCCCAGAGGATGTTTGAAAATCCCCTCTCTCTGTCAACAAATGGACTCAGGAGTCACTGAAGAGAGGCTGATGGTTGGAACGGAGGGAGGTAGAGAAAAAGAACACACACAAAAAAAAAACACAATGTAACATTTTATCATTAAAAACACACAATGTAACATTTTACCATTAACACTGATGTCGTCATCCGGCTGTCAGTCATAGCAAAGGGACTTGCAGAAAATGAATATGCAGACTTCACAAAAAACAAAGACATATCTCAAATGTGCTACAACTACAGATGGGGTAACTATTGCCACAAGTAAAATTAAAAACTCCAGTTCAATTAGACCAGGAAACAGTTGGCGCAGAGTCCTACTGCTGTTAATGAGCTGATCTGTCTAGTAAAGGGTTTGATTCCCTTAACCTCCATTTACCTACAGTGACAAAGAGTAAGTCACTTAACCAAGCAGTGCTCCTAGGTTGCCTCTGTAAAGCTGTAAAGAGGCATTTTTCCAGGACTTACCTGGTTAACAAATAAAAACAGTTGATCTCAGGTAAAACTTACATAAACTCCTCTCTGTCGCACTAAAAAAAATGACAGCATATGGCCTTCCTGACCTATAGGTAACAAGCCGTCAGCATCTGGTCACAAAAGGAAGGGGGGTGTCACATCAGACTCCACCAATTTTAACGTATCAGCCTGATCAGGTATTCTTTGTAAAATCAAAGAATCACACTGGACCCACCTACCTTCACAGCACACTTAAGCAAACTAAAAAAGAGCTTAAGGAAACCATTAAGAAGTCAAAGTTGAGTCTTGTGTCTTTTGGATTTTCCCAGTTAGGGGTCGCCACAGCAGAACTCCGGTCCGCTAATGATTGGCAGTTGATTTTTACGTACCGAGTTGCCAGCCCTGATGCACAACCTTCAACAAAGGTACACCCATTCACGCATGTCTCCACGCAGAAGACGCTCTAGCTGAGAATCGAACCAAACAGCGTCTTACTGTGAGGCGACAACGCTACCGCAGCACCACCACCGCGAATAAGAAGCTCAAAGTTGAGTATGAACTTAAAATAGCCACTAAAACCAAAAATAACTGCAAATCTCTTTAACCATGTCAGGAAGTTAAGAACTGACAGCCAACAGTGTTCAGAGCTAGTCCACAATAATACTACACTTTGTGACCCAAAGGAAATAGTTAGCATCCTAATTAACAAACTGTAAATTTAACTCCACTTACGGTTATAACTATTCCACTGGTTCAACAATTCCAGCCACGCCATTTTAATTACTATGGAACAAGTTCTCTCAGCCCTTTCAAAAAGAAAGAATACTTCATCCATGGTCCCTGACAACTTACTAGGTTGCCTGACTATCAGTGCCAAATATGGCCTTTCTGACCCCTTACTGAATCTCTTTAATTTAAGCCTCTCCATTGGTTACATTCCCAAAGCCTGAAAAACAGCTACTATAATGCTATTACACAAGGGTATCCCAACCATGGACCCTGGTACCTACAGACCCGTTAGTCTCGCTAATGTCACATGTAGCCCATTATCTCAGACTTCATTAATCTGGACAAGGAAAATCTCTCAGCCCTGGACCCTCATCAATTTGGCTTTATCAAAGGAAAGGCCTGCCTCTTTAACCTTATTAATTTCTTTGAAAACGTAACCAAAGCAGTGGATAGTGGTTATACAGTACCTACAGCATATCAGTACCTAGCCAAGGCCTTTAACTATATTCACCATGAAGGCATTACTGACAAACTAGTAAATCTGAATATAAATCCTTCTGTGATGGACAGCTAACTGGTTGTCTGACAGAAACCATGTAGTTAGAATAGCAGGTAACACTTCTGAAAGCAAAACAGCTACCTGTAGTGTACCACAGGGCTCAGTTTTGAGTCATGTCTTATTTGGCATATATTTCTCAGCATTTCTGGCCTATGGTTAACTAAAATTGCATATGACTGTAAATTTGGTGTTGTTATTCAATCTTCAGCTAACTCAGCAATTGCTCCAACATGCCTTGGACCATGTTAACAACTAGTTCAAGGACAACGGTCTCAAATTAAATGTAACACAATGTAGCATAGTTCATTTTGGTAAACAAAACAGTTTCACCTACAGTTCAGGAGATGCACCCCTCCAATCAGACACTGATGTAAGGGATCTGGGTATTCTTCATTTCTCCTTATTTGGCCATCATTTCTCCACAGCAGTTAAGAAAGTTTTTTATCTGGCCCATCTAATTTCCAAAGGCATATCCAGTAGATCCATTGAAGTCTCAGTTTCCCTTTACTCATATCTTATCAGATCCATTACTGAATATAATGCACATTCTGGTGTGTATTTATCTAAACATATCACAGAACTTGAGAAACCTCAGAGATTCATAAATAAAGACAAGCATCTGGAGTGTTTCTCCCCGGGCCTCCACTAAAAATTGGCTCATTCCAAGCTGGACTATCCCAGTAAACAAATGTTAAATAAATAAATAAATAAAATAAAAAGATCAGTGGTCTCAAAAATCTTAGTTAACAGGAGAGACTGACAGCTCTTTCTCTATACTCAGTCTCTTGGTCCAAGCAGATCTATGCCCAGTCTTTTGTGTCATGAAAGATCCAAGTCTATTTGACCTTTTGACCTCCTATTCCTTCATAGAACTAGTAGTATATTAAATACTCGGTTAAAGGAACTAAACCTTCATTAGCAGATATGTAAGACAGATGGGCTGTATGGATTCATATCCCAATGTATCCCTCACCTCTGGTTCAAACTTCCACTACCTGTCAAGCAGTGTAGTACCCTTGCTACCTTCAAGGAAAACATAGATAATTGGATGAACAGCCTCAAAATCTCTCATGGTCTATATTGTCTTAACCCTCCTTGAGGCCAGAGAAAAAATTTGAACAGGGTTTTTTGGCTAGGCTTGAAATGGTCTGTAGACCGATTGCCAAGTACTTACCTATGACCCCCTGAACATATGAAGGTGATCCAAAATAATTCTGTAAAGTACAGAACAGTAGGAGTTTGTTAGGAGGGGAAACTGTATTTCAACTCTTGTGGTATTTAAAGAGGTAACAGCAGTACATGATGGAGTGTCAGTGCAAGCTACTTTTCTTAACATTACTGAGGTATCTAACACTATTCAACATAAAGGCATAACTGACAAATTAAAGGATGTCTGTTTCATAATACCAAGGTTACACTTATAAATGCCTGAGATACTGACCACACCTTATCACCTTTACATGTGACTGCCACAATTAAACAATGCTAAGACAGTTAACTTTAAAATATAAAAAAAAAAATCCAAAGAATTACACCAGCAGCTTGCATTAGCGACTCATTAGTAAAACTGAATGAAAATACTACTGTTAATATAAAATAAATACTGAAGAGCTGACACGCGGCCAGGTTAGAACGTTAAACTTTTATTAACTGGTAAGTGCTTTCACGACTCACAGTTGCTTCTTCGGACCATAAAACACACTGAAAACACAGCTTTATATACTTGCAACATTTAACAAAACATTCAATAAACAACGAGATGTAATTAATAAGCAATCTAAAAATTAACTATGCATAATTGCTGATCTTAATTTTCTAACCTACCAATCACATAATGTTATACAAAAACATGTCCTATTAGAATGAAGACCTACGGTCTAACAGCCAATCAAAAGACAATAACTAGAGTAATGCTGTAAAACAATGTATCCCTGTTAAATCACTCTTTTTAGGCAACTTAGCTTAAAATACGCCTTTCATGTCCAATATCTGCCTTATATACATAGCATCCTATAAAATTTCTTGAAGCATGACATACATAAAAATAGGATGTTTCTAAAAACCTTTTTTTAATCAGGTTATTTGTCTTATAACTATCCTATTAAAATACATTGCTCAAAGTGTTCTTAACCATGTGTCATAAAATAATTAGTTAAAATCTTTCAAAACAATATTGACACATAGCAGCAAAAAAATTTTCACATAGTCGCCAATAAAAAACTGGATACTTTAATACGCTAAAATGATCTTATCTCCAAATACTATTGGATGTCACAATTCATTCTATTCTCTATGAACTTTTAGAAAACATATAGCTAAATGAATTGTTTATAGGCATAAAACACTGATTATAAATCTAATCAGACTGTGCATTTCAAATTATCGAGACTCGACCAGAAACACAAACAAGTCTTTTCAGTATGTTACTGTTAAAATGTATTGCTAATAGCAATCCCTTTCAATTTATTAGAGCGCCTTTATGTTTTTCTTGTAGTAGTGACCTTATGATTACACCTAGCGTAGCAATATCAAATAAAAAATCTCGTATCATCAAAATCAAAAACAGTTTCAGCCAATAGCTACATCAGCGGTCTGAAAGCCGCTTGTTACTGGTTAAGTCCGATAACTCAGGGACTTTCTAGTTGGCAAAATTATCAAGGAAGCACTTCAAACTAACTTTTGATAATATCACATCCTTTTTAATATTTTCACTCACTATCCTAATCATATCTAACTCTTTCAACTAGTAGTGGCATAAACTTGTGATGGGTATCTTATAACCAATGAACACTAATTCTTCATCTATTTAACTAATTGCAATGCTAACCAATCGATTGGAAAAAAAACTCTCAATGTCAGCTTTCTACTGGTTCTAATACATATTCCAATAAAATGTGCCTTTTCAGTCTGATAACTCAGGGATTTTCTATGTGGCAACATTATCAAGGAAGCACTTCAAACTAAATTTTGATAATATTACATCCTTTTAAATAATTTCACTCACTACCATAATCATATCCAACTCTTTCAACTAGTAGTGGCATAAACTTGTGATAAGTATCTTGTAGCCAATGAGCACTAATTATTCATCTATTTAGCCAATCACAATGTTAACCACGCAATTGGATAAAATACTTGATATCAGCTTTCTAGTGGTTCTAATATTTATTCCAATAAAATGTGCATTTTCAGGGAATCAACCTATCAAAAAAAAAACCCACTGGCCATGCCCACAGAGAATACATGTTCTCTTTTTGTTTAAAACAGCAATAGTAGAAAGAATTATATCAAGACCGAGGCAGCTCCAAAGCACTACCCTGCTTGCAAATGCCTTGCATATCTAAAAATAGTCTATTCTTAAAACTACTAATCAAACGGCCAATTGACAAAAAAAACTTGTCGGAGAACACTCAGTCATGACAAACAGCCATATAATATCTTCCAAAACCTCCTTATCAAACATTTCAACATGTCATTTTAAATAGCACCCAGAATCAGCAGTTACATAAAGCAAGATTAAATACCTAGAAAGCAATGGACACTGGTTATGTCTCTATTAGGACAATCACTGAATTAAACAAGTGATTGGTTAAGAAGTTTCATTTTGAATCACTATTGGCTAGCACATATACTCCAATTAGATGTACTTATTTTATCCCCATATCTCCACCTTAGTTTATCCTACTCGTTCTACAGTCCTTTCATTAGTTCTCTTCTCCCTCGTCTTCCTCCATCTCTTCAGCTCCACACCTTTGTTCTTTGACATTCTCACAGAGGTTGCTCTGAACTTATTCATATTAGGTTATAAGGTACTGCATTTTAATTTACCTGTAGTATTCATCTGCAGATATTGGAAATTATCTTCTCCCTAGGAAACAAATGGACTGAAGAACCCTTGAAGGGGGTGATGGTTGGAAGGGAGGGAAGTAACAAGAACTTAAAAAAGAAAAACTCTGAATGTAACATTTTATCAATAACAGTCAAGTCATTAACAAGTTTTCTTTTTCACCCAGGGGTGTCATTACAAGCTTTACTACTAATGCATGCCATTTCTAGCCCTAGTTTTATGATATTACATTTTGTTAATGTTTGTTTAAGTGGTACATGTGTTAGGAGAAATGTACAGATGGTATATTTTCTTGTTTTCTTATTTAGTGGTTATTTTGTTATTGAACTTTTTTCCATGGGTCTTTGCTTCAAATGGGGTTCACCAGTCGCACATTCCTGTTAACAAAATATAAATAAGTAAATAAATAAATTATGTTGAAAAAGTTTAATACCCAGTGAATACTTTTGTTTCTCAGTACTTTAACCTCCCAGACCACTCCCCCCAAATTGTGACTGCAACCTAGGACTTCCAGTTTACTTTGGGGATATTAGCGTGCCCTGAGAGCAATGCTCCACCCTCGTATCTTCATTCTAACGATAGTATCATCTTTACTTACCCTTTTCCTTCTCATGTATGTACGTATCGCCTGTATGCTTTGTACTTCCATTACTAGCTTCCAGATTTACAGAAGTATCTTACTTCTAAACACAATCTTCATAGCAGCACCTTACAAATCTTTGTGTAAAACCCCTCCTAATGACAGGAGGTCTGAATCACAGTAAATGAAGCTACATGATTTTTTTTTTAAGACAGAAACTAGATAAACAACAGATTGCACACCATATGCAGCTCCTTTAATGGCATTACTTCTCTCAGTACAAATTATTCATATACAGATTCATAATATAAACATTTGCAAGGCTCGTCAGAGGTCCAGTTATGCATATATGCTCAGTAATGCATTATGTGGTAAGCACACAAAAGATCGACAACAGGGTTTTACAAAAAAAAGTAAAAAAAAAAAGAGCTGTCACAAAATGACATATAAAACATGTTAATACATGACACATGAGATACAAAATCTACTCTAAAACAATTAACTTGACATCACATCACACTGGACAGAGATGCTGGTATAGCTTCCCAACACCACTGGCATTCTGCCACCCTCCATGTCCCTGCCTTTAATCTACAATGTGTAATAGCAGTGCAAACATCAAGCTGCATTTTGAAAAAACTTGGGGCTGTCTTGCAGAGGGATAACCGTACTACCCCAAGCTGTTCTGAAGGTCCACCCCTGAACAACCATGAACAGCACATTTTACATAGTAACAGCCTTTGTTTTGCCACACAAACTATGCAATGCAGCTGCTGGTTGAACAGTGATAAATATGTGCTGGTGGACCTAGTAAAACAGTCATTCACCCTGAACTTGGCCATTAGTTTTGCCCCAGAGGTATAGTGTACAGTGGTTGTGATGCCACTTCACAAGGGTTACCCCACCACAGACTCATTACCCTGACCAGTATCATCTGCAAGGAGAAGGAATGGGTCATAACTGACCTGATAAGCTACAATATTAAAATTGTTAAGAGACTTGATCATCGGCACTTTGGCTTTGTTAAAGGTAGATATTGTCTAATGACCCTGGTAAACATATTTGTGAGGGTAAAGCAAGCCATTTACAATGATTTTGCTGTCCATACAGCATATCTTGACCACTCCATGGCATTTGATACCATACCATACCATATAATAGCATAATTATCAAGCTACATGTGCTCCAAATTGATCTTTATGTATAGTTAGGTGGGGAGCAAATTTGCTGAGGGACAGAAATCACATGGTAAGTTGGTAGGCGCATCCTCAGAGAGCATGAAGGTGATCAGTGGAGTCCCTCAGGGGCCCATGCTGGGACCTCTGCTATTTAGTGTAAACATCTCTCATCACCAGATCAAAAAGTAAAATCTCTGGTTAACCAAACTTGTGGATGATTGTAAACTGGGTGCCATCATCAAAGCCTCCTCTGGCATGCAGTCACTGAACTGACATATGTTAATAGCTGGTGTAGAAAAATGGGCTAAAATGAAATGTGAAAAAAGTGCAATATTGTTACATTTTGATAGGCAATTCCTTCACCCAGCTTATAGTATAGACTACACCCCACTCCAAAATGAAGATGTTGAGAGAGACCTTGGGGTATGAGCAGATAATTCCTTTTCCTTTGGTTACCATGTTGAAACAGTGGTTAGGAAGTCTGTCTGTCTGGCATAGCTGATCACCAAGGGTATCTCCTCTACATCCTAGGAAGTCTTTAATATTCTACTCTGACCAAGTCTAGCACTGAATACATTGCCCTTCTTGGGTTGTATCTTACTAGACATATAAAGCAGTTGGAGACCACAAAGTTCCTTAGCAAAGAAACATCAGCAGTCTACAAGGCCTGAGCTACCAGGAGAGACCAGAGGCTCCATCCCTACATTTAGTGCCTCCTTATGGGTAATTTTTGGCTTGCTTTTTGGCCATTAGAGGTCCAGTAGTCCATGACCTCTTACATCTTCACAAATCAAACAGTCCAGCAAACATTAGGAACAGAGATCTGGCCTTGCATTTTCTACGGTTCTGTGAGACTAGTAAAGCTACACAATCCACTGTTATGGGATCACAATCCAGTCATGATGTGATCCCATAACAATCAGCATTATGTAATCTCATTAAGGCTGTCATGTCTAATAAAACACTGATAACGTCAGACACATGGAAGGTATCCCAGAAGGCATGATGGCATTGATATGCAGGATGGGATAGCAGAGTCAATTACATTCCTTTTCAGCAGGTGTAGAAGGAGAAATGGAAGCTGGAGCAACTGACAAAGAAGGGAAGAGCAGAGTGGCCCACCCTCTCTCTTGTGTATTTCTGTTTTTTGAGGATGAGGGTACAACAGTAGTTAAATCAATGACCACCAATGTGGAGTGGTTTTCACTGCATATAATATGAGCATCCCCTCCATCTCATGGTTTAAAAACTACCTATCAGGGTGACAACAAGCAGTGCTATGACAAAATCAACTACCCCCTTTGCTACCAGTAACCTTAGGAGTACCCCAGGGCTCTATACCCACCCCATTACTCTTCTCTCTATTTACTAACCAACTCTCCACCGCCACACCCAATGCCTCAGTCATTCAACATGCAGACGACACCACTCATATATGTGCAGCCCACACACTAACCCAATAATGCTTCTCCCTAGCAGAGACTTGGTTCAGCAACTCCCAACTTATCTTAAATCCAAATAAAACTTCTCATCTTCGGACCAGGCAAATCCTCTCCATTTGATAACTTCCTTGAATAATACCATGATCACCTCCACCTCCCATACCAAACTCTTAGGGGTAGAAATAGACAATAACCTCAGATTTGATATTCATATCGCCCAGACTGTTAAAAATGCACACAAAAAACTCAGACTCCTCTATCGGCATAAATCATATCTCACTAAGCAAACTAAAGTTACCATAGCTAGGACAGATTTACTGTCCACCCTAATCTATGCTAACCCAATACTGACCAACATTCGCAAGACCAACCTAAACAAACTAGAATCTAGTTACAACAAAATCGCTAGATTTGCTACTGAAACCCCTTTTGGACACACCACTATGTAGCACTCAAACAGCTGAACTGGTTAGAACTGCCTCTCCTACTAAAACACAACCAATTAATACTGGCACATAAGCTATTCTACCACCCCACTAAAATCCCAGCACTCCAAAAGCTAGTTACACCTTATTCTACAACAAGAACCCTAAGATCAACAACCCAAAACCAACTACAAGTCATCAAACATAATAATGAAGCTGGGAAATCTCTGTTTGGCTATTCCATCTCAAAAGCATGGAATAACCTACCCTGTCACCCTGACCTTCAATACCTTCACCACAAAATTTAAAAAACTCCTCAAGGCTCACTTTATAAATAGCTGCCTATGCTCCTGTAACCTCCCAGGACAAACTATAAATTGACAACCTATCCCCACCTCATAAATATTACACCCTCAACTTAAAAACCCTTATGCTCACACTCAACTGGCTCAACACCATTACTTCACCATCAATAACTCAGTATAAAAAGCTTGACTAGCATTTTTGGTTTCCAACTATGTAGAACTAGATATTAAAATTAAATGTCCTTAGAGCCAGGGGATGTATTACATGTACTACCTAACATACAGTCTAGCCTCTCTATCTTACAGTACCCATTTTATGTACTCCTGCACTCTACACTATGCCATTGTACTCCAGTTCTACTTTTAAACTGACTGCAGAATCTACATGATAGCATGTATTCTGGTCATTTATTTTTTCTGTGTATTTATATTCATTTATATTATATGTGCTATTTTATGTACTATTGCATTTCATGTTGATTTTATTTGGGTCTATATTATGTAATCGAAAAATAATTTCAGCGAATGGGATTTAATATCGAAATGCACTTTGTCGAGCTGTTGATAGTGAGATTGCAGTACAGTGAAGATTGGAAAATTTGCCCTTTCATCACTGTAGTGTGATCTCGGAGTTGGTATATTTAATTACCAGGGGGTGGGGGGTGCAGCCCCTACAAGACTGAGTTCGATGAAGTGCATTTCGATATTAAATCCTGTTCTCTGAAATTATTTTTTGATTATGTAATATAGACCCATTTTATTTTATGTATTACTTGTACTGCAGTGTCATGCTTTGTATGTTATTCTCATGTGATTTTATGACTTTTATGTAAACATTATGTATTAATTGGAGCTTTTCTCCCTGGGCCTCCGCTGAAAAGGGACCTGTGTCCAGTCAGACTTTCCCAGTAAACAAATGTAAAATAAAATAAATAAAATAAATAAACCATAGCCCCCCCCACACCTCACAGATACAGGCATACAGAAATAAAATTAAGAAATTTGACACTTGATTTGTTTCACCAACATTGCTTCTGAAAGGTATTGCGCATAAAACATACACATTTTTAACACTGTTATAGCAAGAACGCATTGTGTTTAACTGTATAGTTAATCAGCTGGTTTTAATGATTTTAATGACAGGTTGAACTGCAACACATAACTTGCTATTTTAAATATTTAATACAACAGTAGTGAAATAGCAATGAAACACTTAAGGGAAACATTGCCCAGAAGCTAGCACTGATATTTTTTATTTCTTTTTTATTGCTACTATGATGCTGACTTGAATGTTTTATGGAAGTCTTTTTTTATTTCTGTATTAATTTAATCATCACATAGCATCTTTATTATTAATTCCTTTGTTCCATTGTTTCCTGACATTGGGCTATGATTTATTAGCCCCCCCACACCCACTAACTAAATATACCAACTCCAAGATCGCGCTACAGTGGAAAAAAAGGGCAACACACTGTAGTTATCCAACTACACCTTTGCCCTGTAAAGCATTCATCGAATCGCTTAAATGCATTTTGATGAATATGTGTTGCTCATTTGGTGTTTGATATTATGTTTCGACGTTGTAATATAGACCCTGCTGCACACAGAAATCTCCCTTCTGTCAGAGCTGCTTATATTAAGTAGAAGGGTATTCATTCGGAAGGTAGGGAGCTCCCACCAAAAACAGTTTGTTTTATCAGGGTTAGCATTTGAAAATGTTCTTCTTCATATTCTTGACCTAGAGCAATAGCGTGTGCTTCACAGATTCTTTAGTACCTCCAACAATAGTTTCAAACAACTTATTAAAACTAAACAGGTCCTGTAATTCCAAGTAATTGCTCATTTTTAGAATATGGCTTCATTTAGTGGATGACATAACAAGTGAATCCAATATGTTCAGATGCCAAGGAAATAGCTACACATCTATAAACATTCATATAACTGTTGCACACAGACACACACACACACACACACACACACACACACACACACACATACACACATGCACTTTTTTCTATTAACCAGCATAATGCATTCTCTGACCACCTAAGAAACACTACTGTTCTGCACTGTGAATCTTTAGTAAGATCAGTTGTTGGCATGTTTCAAGCCTCTTTCTTGTTTACAGCTACTTTAGATGAAAGAACCTGGTGAAAAATTTTAGGTAATAAGTCAATTCTTTCTGTTTTCAGTAAGCATTCTGGTCACTGCTGTCTTAGGCTGGTTTCTTATTTCAGGATGTAGCAAATCTAGTCAGTGAATTTTAAAACACTATAAGGCCTACTTCCTTACCTGTCTTCCTTACTCTCTGAAGGTACCACACTGCATGATCTTGTTCCAACCTGGATGTGGTGGGTTGCTGGGCTAATCGGTGGTCCCTTGGGGGACACAAAGTTCCAGCCACACAGATTTAATGTTGTTTTGCCATTTATAGGAGCACTTTCTGGAAAAAACTAACAACACAGATAAAAGTTCAGTTTAGGAGTTTAAAATTACAAATTAAAGTAAACAGACACCATGTTAAACTGTGTAATATTGATTTCCATCTCCTCTGGTACAGTTCTCCGAAGAAGAGCATTAATAGTCATTAACTTCTTATGGTGAATGTACCACCACTTGCAAAAATATATTTCTTTCTCTTCTACTTTGTAAACAATTTCATTTTAAGACATGAAAAAAACATTTCTTCTGAAGATGGATTTTCAAACAATGTATAAAGCCTATCAAGTGTCTGTTGTAGCTGGTGGAAGAAAGTCTTCAAAATACAAGGGTTGCAAAAGCTACCACGTACTATTTTACACATTGCAGTTGTACCTGGTGAGCCATTTCAGGTACTCACGTAAGTCCTTAAGATCAGTTTAATAAGTCAGTTCATGAAGCAACTCCTAGATCCACACTGAAGACTTCCACTTCTAGTTTGTTTCAGCTACAGCAAATAATTATTCTTTGAAAGTAATTTAAACAAAATAAAATGAAAGGAGCAAGTGAGGAATAGCTGTCACAGCATCCAATGGCGCTTGTACAGAAAACAGCCAGTGTTACTAACACCCAAACAAAGATGATGTAAGAATTCTATGATGGGCCTTAGCTACCATCCACAAATTACACTTTCTATCAGCAGAGCTTACTGGACTAAAACTCTGAACAGAAGATTAAACAACATAGTACTGATAAAACCGCTAATATTAACAAAAAGTGTCATATTATACACAACAGAAACAAATGCATGGAATCTTTAAAGGTGAGCAAAAAAAATTGCATCATAAAGTAGAAATAACGGCATCCTTATAATAAATATTCCAAAATTAATTTAGAAAACTAAAAGACAGATCATGCAGGATTTCACTAGCATTCCCTGCATGTCCCAGATTAAAAGGACCAAAATGAGAAAATACATACTCTGATAACTCACTATTTAGTAAAGTCAAAATTGCAGCCTGCATAAGAGGGGTCTATATCATAACATCGAAGTTCTCTAACATCAAATGTTATTATATCGAACCCTAAACACCGAAGTGTGAAAACATCGAACAGTCAGAACAGCGAATTTTCTCCCAGGGAAAAAATTTGCTATTCCGAGAAACATACACACAGCACAAACACACACAAAAAACAGCCATCCACACACATACACTTAAAATCCTACAGATAAACTATACATACAGTACTAACTATCCACTTACCTTAACCCAACCCTAACCCTAAGGTCCGTCACTATTGCACACTCACCTCACCCGCACCCTAACCCTAACTCACCTAGCCCATCCCCTAACCCTAACCTACACACAATCGCACACTTACCTGACCCGCGCCCTAACCCTAACTCACCTAACCCGCCCCGTAACCCTAACCTACACACAATCGCACACTTACCTGAACCCGCGCCCTAACACTAACGTCCACACAACCGCACACTTACCTGGCCCGCTCCCTAACCCTAACCCGCCCCCTAACCCTAACCTACACACAATCGCACACTTACCTGAACACGACCCATAACACTCCAACATATCGAATGCTGAAAACAGCGAAGCCACAGCAACGGCTTACTGAATTCTTTCCCTGGGAAAAAATTTGATATCCTGCACCTTCGCTGTTTTCAGCGTTCGACATTATGGGTTCAATATTATAACATTCGATGTTAGAGAACTTCAATGTTATAATATAGACCCCATAAGGGACCCATCAAACTAATTTAACCCACAAAACTAACCACTTGAATTACAACATTCTCACCAAAAAATAGCCACACTTGTAAAGGTTTGAGTAAAAATGAGTCATCTCAGTAGTCTAGAAAGGGGCCAACTATTTTATAAAGAAATAGGCATACATATAAAGTTTGCCCAAATACTGTCATTTAAGAGCACAAACAAATTCAGTGAAATAATGAAATATTACAGACAGCAAATATTCACTAATTTTTTCACTTATCTAACATATATTATATAAGCAGAAACTCAGATAAATGTTTGAAATATTTTATAAGCTGTAGTAACTTCTCCAAATGCAGACTCACTGAGGAGGTCACCCAATAAAATAATGCAATTTGATTTTTAATTAAAAAAATAAATAAATGTCCATGTATTCTGTATACAAGAAAAACTATAGGACAAATATAATTAATAAATCAATTTGGTATTGATAGCTATAATTACACATTCAAAGTTTAACAGCTGTTGGTATAGCTGCATTACAAAAAGGTACATTTAGAAGCATGTTTTGCATGTCCAAACATAGGATGGTGCTAACTAAAACAGAAATGGCAGGAAAGTCATAATTATAAATTCCCAAACTGTGTACTATTCAAATCATACAATTTCTTAAACAAATGATATACTTACAGACAGTAACTTACTGCATGCTTCTTTGTGGAATTTATGATACTATACTGACTTATGAAATACACGCTCTATAATTATAACTTCTCATTGTCATAAATAAAAAGTGCGTTTAAAAAAGAATTGTGTACATTTATCAGACATTAGTATGCAAATGGAAGAAAATAAATACAAATGTTTCAACACGCACTTATTTCAATGCATAACTAATTAAATACATGCATACATGAGTAAATCCGTAGAGCATTTGTTTGACCTGATCATGTATTTCCTAAAAGGAGTTGGTAGTAAGAACTAAAGAAATATATATTCTGCCAATAGTACGGCCAAATCACACAGCAATATTCTTCAAAGATAAGAAAATATGAACAACACAATCAATGCTTTATTAAATGTATTTTTTTTCATAATTAAAGGCATTCATTCAAAACCCCACTACAGGCCACCAATCAGAAAATATTAATGGACTGATAATTTTAATTGCAGACAGACAGTATCTAAAGAATGGTACTTACAATAAGATGAAAGCATATGCCATTAATCAGAAATTCTACATCAGAGTTTCATTGAATTTAATCTCAGCTAATATTACATAGACTTTTTACAAGCAAATAATAATAAATATTTTAACCTGTGGTATAAAAATCTGAGTTTACTAAACTTATACTGGAGTAAAAATAATTAATGCATTTGCCGAAAGTTAAAAAAAAAAGAACTTTGCATGCAAATGAAATTGACAGATATTTAGAATATGAAACAAAAAGGGGAAAAACTACACCACTGGGTCATCCATTGCACAGGCATACATAAATAAAACATATCAGGGGTGAGGATTCAGAAACACTTATGCATACAAATCAGTTTTCTATTAGTTTAATGGAAAGTGGTTGAAAGGGCTAATTATGCATTTGAAATATATATGCTTACATTTAAGTATTTATTTTACATTTGTTGACCGGGCTAGTCTAACTGGATATATGTCCATTTTCAGTAGAGGCCCGGGGAGAAAAGCTCCAAACATCAGTAGTGACAAAGAATACAATATATAGTAATAGTCAAGTGAATTACAGTTTATTGGCTGCATTGGTCAGAACAAAAGTTTTACAGAGTAATTTAGTAGGTTTAAGCTAAGATCAAATACAAAGATCAAAAACATGAATTATTTTTTTTCTTCCTCCAGTACTATGAAGGAAATTATTAATTACAGATAGGCGACATAAAACAGTAGAGAGGTATAGAGAGAGCCGGAAGGTGAAAGAGATATCAGTCAGGGTTAGAGCAGGGACAAAGCCAGTGAGTTTTAAGAAGTTCTTTAAGATGTTTTTTTAAAAAGAGTAGTGGAAGCAAGGGAGGAAAGTTCAGTAGGAAGCTGGTTCCAGATTTTACCTACTGAGTTGGTGAAAAGTTAGTCCCCAGCTTTGTTATTTGATTTAATAGTGAAAACTAGAAGCTGATTAGCTGAGCGTAGTGTTGCAAGATTTTTGTAGGGTGAAATCAGGTTATGAGGATAAGGGTATTATTAGGGTGGTAAAGGATCTTTTGGGTGATAACAATTTGTTGACAAACTAGTTGGTTCTGCAGTTCTAGCCATCCCAGTTGTTTTAGGGTGAGACAGTGGTGAGTTCTAAAGGTGGCGCCAGTGGCAAATCTGGCTATGTTATTGTAACTGGTGGAAAGTTTGGAGAGGTTGTTTTTTGTTAGATTGGTATATATTGTAGAAGCATAGAATAGGGTAGAGATAAGGTGGGTTTGGGCAATAGTTATTCTGTCTGAAGGGGAAAGGAAGGGTTTGATTCTGTAAAGGATGCCTAGTTTTTTGTTGACAGACTTTATTGTAGAATTAATGTGGTTATCAAAACTAAGGTTATTATCAATTGTTACTCCTAGAAGACGGGTTGAAGTATCTGGGGATATGTCGGTTGCATTGTTGGAGGTTAATGTGAAGTACAGTTGAGGTGATTTATGAGTTGGAGCAAAGAGCAATCATTTTGGGTTTTTTTTGGGTTCAGGAGGAGGCAGTGTTGCATGAACCAATTTTCAACACTGTTGAATACAGTTTAGGTGAGGGACTGGAGAGAGGCTATGGACTTGGCTGAACAAATTAAAGTGGAGTCACCTGCATATTGTATGCAGGTGGCCTGAGGAGTATTGGTATGTAGGTCATTGATAAACAATGAGAAGAGTAGAGGTCCTAAAATAGAGCCTTGGGGTACTCCAGTGTTCACAGGGAGGGATTTAGAAAGATTATTATCCCACAATACTGCTTGTTGTCTGTTTTCCAGATAGGATTTAAACCAATTTAATTCGGCTTTTAGAATGTCTAGAAGGATATTATGGTTGACCATATCAAAGGCTTTTGAAAGGTCAATAAATAGTGCAGAGGAAAAAGTGTTATTGTTACGATTTTTGTTTATGGAGTCAGAAAAGGATCGCAGGGCAGTTGTTGTGCTATGGAAAGGCCTAAAGCCATGTTGGCAGTTGGCAGTAGATTATTTTGGAGAAGGTGGTCAAGTAGTTGTCTGTGGATGCATTTTTCCATTATCTTAGCTATAGGAGACAGTAAGGCGATAGGCCGAAAGTTGGAGAGTTCAGTACATGCCCCACCTTTATGTAGAGGGATGATGTGGGATACTTTCCAAATGGAGGGGATTTTGCTTTCTAAAATTGTTCTATTTATAAGGATGGAGATGGGATAGGCAATGGCTTTTGCTGCAATTTGCAGATCTTCAGCAGGAAGACAGTCAGCAGAGGGGGTGCATGGTTTTAGTTTTTGGAGGAGTTTGCAAATGAGGGATGTAGGTACCGGTTGTATTTGAAAGGTTGGAGATGGAGTCTTAGTGGTATTTAATGGGGATGTGGTAATAGGTGGTAAAGTACTGGCTAGGGTTCGAATGGCTTCAGTAAAGTAGTTATTAAAGGCATCAGGAGTTTGGTTAGAGTTATTTTGGTTGAATCCTGAAGGGGCAGGAGTTTTAGAGTGCCCTGGCTGAAGAAGTTTGTTCATGCCAGACCAGAATTTTTGTGGTTTTTATTGATGGGTTTGTTGGAGGTGAAGGAATATCTTTCTTGGTGGCATTTCTTACCTGTTTAAAGTAAAGGTGATCTGATGGACATTTGGAGTCTCTCCATTTGGCCCATATTTTGTTTCTGAGGAGGATCTTTTGCCTAGTTTGTTTTGTGAGCCAGAGGGCAATTTTGGTCCTTATTCGGGAAGATTGATAGGGAGCGTGGTAATCTAGGATCTGAAGGAATCTAGTGTTAAAGTAGGTCACTGCTTCATCAAGTGGAAGATGAGACATAGGTGACCAGTCACATGCTTTCAGTTCATTTTGGAAGCTCTCTGGATTAAAATTTTTTTTGGAACGTGAGGGTTTAAAATTATTAGTAGTGGGCTATGGATTCTTTGTTTAATAATATAGGTTAGCATGTGGTCACTAATATCGTCAGGAAGGGTTCCTGGTTTATAAGTATCAAGGTGGCTGTTGATAAGGATCCAGTCTAGAGTGGTTTCCTTACTGCTTGGCTTATGGATTCTAGTAGGAGTGGTTATAATTTGTGAGAATCCGTAAAGATTTATATGATTGGTTGGATTAGGGGAACTGCAGGTAGCCCAGTCTATATTAAAGTCACCTAATATAATGGTTTCTTGAGGTAGGTGGGTAGCGAGGTAACTGAGTAGGTTTTCAAGAGTGTTGATATTATTTCCAGGGGGGAGATATGTGCAAATTAGATAGATGGATTTGGAGTTGTTGATTTGATGTTTGGCACTAAGAGTTTCTGAATTAGTATCTGATGGTAGGAGCACATTGAAGGGTGAAACTTGGAGTTCAGATTTATACAAAATGGCTACACCTCCACCCTTTTTGGTTTTACAGTCACATCTCAAGATATTATATCCAGGAGGGGTAATCTCCTGGTCCAAAGTTGAGGGCTTTAGCCATGTCTCTGTAATACAGAGAATATCAAATGAGTGCACCTCTAAGAGTGCATGTAGGTGGGTAATTCGATTGTTAATGCTACGGATGTTAAGGTGAGCTATTTGGAGGGAGTTAGAGGATCTATTTAAGGTAGTGATAAGAGGAGATGTTAGGTTGTGTTGGTTATTGGGAATATTAGTACTGGGGCCAGGGTTTGGATGAATATCACCATCTAATAGGGGGTGTTGGTGAGGATATTGCATAAACTTAAGGATTTTGTAGAAATTGTTTGGGGATTTTTTGATAAGGAAGTAAGTAACATGGGTAGTTCTATGGTATTTTGGTAATATATAGATAGTAGTGGAGGTTTAAATTGGTTTTCTGAAGGTAGAGGAGATTAAATGGAATATGATCCTTCATTTCGCAATAAGCTACACAAACGTCATCTCCCAGGGGTCTGTATGAAATGGAATAGAAGAACAGGATGTTTAATCTATCAGGAGAGCCTTTTACCTAAGAATCTTTAGAGTCTTTCAAGTTATTTCAGTTGCCTATATAGGTACACCCACAAGGGGGCAGTATACAAAAGTATGGTCTAATTATTGATGAATATACTGTTACCAAGACGCTCTTTGACCTTTAATGAGATAACTTGCCAGACACGTTGTGCAAGCAAAAGGCTTTCTAACCAAGACTGAGATAATATGATCAAAAGTGAAGTCGCTACCAACATAGTTACCCAAGTCTTTGATAAATGAGTTTCTTTTAAGTCGGGGGGGATACCAGTGATCTGGTATGAGAATAAGTCAGAGATTTTACCAAAGATAACCATAGTGCATTTTTTGGCATTTACAGTAAATTCATGGCTGGCACACTGCTCATTGGTCTGATACAATGGGATTTTACAGCTGGAAGCAATCTGCACTCACTTACTCACACACTTATCTCTGATTTCACTTTTGAAAAAAACAGAAACCAAAAAGAAGGTGGACTTAAACATAGCCTTGTGGAACACTGCTACTTATATTCATCTGACAAGATGTACCCACCCCCCATATTCACAATGTGACTTCTATCAGTAAGCCAAATTAGCTATCAAGAGGACAACTTATGGGTTAATGTTAAGTTGGAAGAGTTTGTGTCTGATTCTTCATGTGAGGGATGATGTCAAAGGCCTTTGTAAGGTTAAACTAAGCAGTATAGTCAGTTGGATTCTTGTCTACAGATTTAGCGAACCTGTCAAAGGATTCAAGCAAGCTGAGTAGACAAAACTCACCTTTCACAAATCCAAATGTGTTTAGACTAGGTGTTTAAAGGATAACTATATCATTGTTAATTGTTTCATTAATAGTGAGATCCATAACCTCTCACATGAAACTAGTAACATTAAAAGGTCTAGTGGATTAGTCATGGGATGTATTGACACTATTATGACTGCTGTCCATACTTCCAACACACAGCATGGAAACACACTAAGGCTAAAGATGTTTAGGAGGGATTAGGTTAACTTGTGCATAACACTAACCAGCACACATACTACAGCAGGACTCATGAGAGTAGTGTTTCTAGTTTTGGAGGGGACTAACAGAATCTGCTCCTTGATGATTTTTTTGGGGAGAGGGTAGCATGGGTGAATACGGATGAGGATGATGTTGGGATATATATAGTGGCGGAAAGCTGGAGCCAAACTGATTTGTGAGGATATTAGCAATGGTTTCAAGGTCAGACTGATATGTGCCTTTAGATATAAGTTGAGGGAACAATGGAGCCTACAAGATGGCTGCACACTGTGCAGTGTGTTCATTGGAGGTCTTCCAGTGTCAAAACTGAGAAAGTTTTAAAACATCCAGTAAACACTGTCAGTTTGGGCAACACTGATTTACTGGCTAGTAACTACACTTCCTAGATGACAGCAAAAATAAATGTGGAGAAAGTAAATGAAAAATCAACAAGATAAGAAGAAAAGGCTCTGCATGGGAAGAACGCTGTAGCTGTTTAACAAAAAGCAGTTCACATTTCAGCTTTAGGATACAAGGTGCCTTCCAGTAACTTAGTGGAAAAAATAAATCAGATGCACTGGAGGAATATATAAAGTCAAATGACAAAAGGTTGGAAATAATTAAAAAAAAAATTGTAAAGCAGATATTTAGATTATCTGGGCAGAAATTAGAGACTGAAAAGACTGGTTCCACAAGCAGGGTTCCACGAGGCTATGTTTTAGTCCACCTTCTCTTTGGTTTCTGTTTTTTTTCAGTCTTTTTGGCATATCATTGCTGGAGCCTTCCTGTGTCCTGACACAGTGCTCTTCAAACTATCTGGAGATACACAGAGCTGAGTACATTTTCTGGCACTTCAGAGATGTGTACTGGTAATTGTTGTTTGACTAATTTTATATCATTGCTGGCTGACTTCAGAGTTGTGCACTGTTATTTTTGCTTCACTGTATAGTTTTTCAGATCTCTGCTGAAGGTGTTGGTTTTCCCATATCCACCCTCCCTATTCCTGTCTTGTTGTTTAAATTTGGAGGCTTTTGCAGTTGCCCGCCCCCACTGTAGATTTGATCTGGGACACTCCCCCCAGTCCAATCTCTTTACCTCATTCTACCTAACAGACTCCTTCTGCACTTGTTTTTAGTCATTTTTAATTTAATTACATTTTTTTAAACTGTTTGGTCTAACATTGCTACATACTCAAGTGTGATAGCTTGCTCTGCATTTGAATTGTTTTTACTACTGTTTTAGCTACTTTTCCGTATTAAAAAAAAATCTAAGCCTATTTCCTACCTTTCCTGTAACTAGTGTTGTGCAGATACAGATTTGCTGTATCCAGGACTGTATGTAAGCTTCTGAGTCCTCCAAGCTTTCTGTGTTGGAGGGAAGCATTCTAGCTTATCAGTGGGAGTGGAAAGCACTAGGCAACCTATCTACCACATAAGGAGTGGTTGTGGCCCAGAAATTGTAGTTATTGACCATTTCGGCAGTTTTTCCATCTCTCTCAACTTCCTGATTTAAAAGCCCATATTTGTACTTGTTCCCCTGTTTCCTGTAACTAGTTTAGTCCAGATACAGATTCTTAGTTTTAGCACTTGAATTTGCTTATTCACGATCAGCACTTGTTCAGAACTTGTTGTAAGCACTAAATAACCTAGTAATTACTGCAGCACTCAACCTTCCTCATTACCTAGAGGAAAACAGTTTTTGTACTTATTTTCTCACTTGCTTAGAGAAAAACAGCTCTTGTACTCACTTTCCTCACTTATCTAGAGGAAAATAGTTTTTTTTATTAAGGCATGTCCAAGGGTCAGCTCACAGTGTTCTCTCCTGTCTATCTGATGAATCTGGGCATCTTGGGGCAATGTAGAAATTGTCTCATGTACACAGACAACCCTCTCCTCCTACCACCCAACACTACAACCTGTGAGAGATGCACTTATCTAGCCAAACTGGAGGTAAAGCTCTCTCCAACCAAGACTGAACTTGACAATCAAGAGGAGAAGGTAAACACTTGCACCACACCACACTCATCACATAGTCTCACTAAATCTACATCACCAAAATCCACAGATAGAAACACAAAACATTCATGGAGGCTCTCAATAATAATCTGCTCAAGCAACAGAGACCTCCAAAGCAGAAATGCAAGTGACCTCCACCCCCCCAACACAACCCAAATGACACATAGCCCGCAAATTCAGTGTGCCACTCAACCACAGCCAGTAAGGCAAAACAATGTAACCAACACACTAGTCACAGGTGATTCTATAGTCAGGCACACTGATGTCCCACTCACCAGGCTAAACAAGGAGAAGGTTACTGTCAGCTGCCTGTCAGGTGCCAGGATTTGCTACATAACCCACACACTCAGGTCACTCCACAACAAGTACAAATATGACTCTGTCATTGTCCATGTTGGTGTGAACAACCTGACACATACCTCCCTGGACTACATGAATAGAGGCACGGAAGAGCTCTTTGATCTTGTAGCCCGGGCAGGTATGACCCTAGCCCTGAGTAGCATTCTGCCATCACCCAGAATGATACCACAGTACAAGGACAGAATGATGGACTTCAACAATTGGCTAAGCTTCTGGTGTCATTCTAAAGGGATCCAGTACCTATCTGCCTGGGATGACATGGTCGACAGACCACGATGTTTTGCCAAAGAGGGCCTGCACCTGTTACCCCTGGGACTCCAAATACTGGCTAAGGCTCTTGCCGCCCCTATAGTATCTTTTTTAGGCAAGGTTCAAATGACAAATTCACCACCGTAATAGGAACAGGCAAGCAAAAACTGAGGGTGATGCTACTCAATGCTAGAAGTCTAAATCTCAAAATGCACTCACTCGAGGCACTCCTTAAAATGGAGAACATCGATATCTGTGCAGTGACTGAGACCTGGTTCAAGGCTCCAGAGAGCACCCCTGCACTACCAGGCTATAACTCACACCACACTTTTCAGCCATGTAACCTGGACTGGAACACCAAAGGCATCCATATTCATTAAGGATATCCACACCTCCAGGCTAGTTGCTCAGCATAATGCAGCCGAGGTTATCCAAGTGCAACTAACTCTGGGCAAAACTGCAATCCAAATTGTAGCTTGCTAAAGATTCCCCACCATGCCCCAGGATTCCCACTCCTCTTTTCTTGATTTACTGGAAAATATTAGGGTATAACCAAACATCCTAATAATGGTCAATTTCAACTAACTCACCATTTACTGGGAAAACTACTCGTGTACCAACTTCTTTGCTCAACGCTTTCTGGAATTCATAAACTCCAATGCCCTGGATCAACTTATCAACACCCCCACCAGGGGCAACAATATCCTAGATCTAGTCATTACCAACATGAGTGACCGGTGTTCCACACCTGAAGTCAACGCCTCATTGGTCCGATCTGACCATAAGCTAATTACTCTAGATATCCACATCCTGCCCCCATTAAGGAAACCATGGTAAAAAATGTTTCCAAAGTCAACTTTATGCTTCTTAAGACATAAGTGGTGAACTTCATGACACCCAAGCAGATGGACAATACAGTTTACGACTACTGAATCCTACACAAATGCATTCTGTAAGCACTTACACGAGTGCATGGATTGTGCTATCCAAAACAGAACCAAGACGCTATCCTCCAAAAAAAGGAAGCCAATCTGGTGGTCCCCTGCCATAAACAAACTGTACAACAGACGGAAGAAACTGTTGCAAAAGAGAGTAAAATCCCATGAGTGGAGGAGCTCCCTGGTCAGCCTCAGTAAGAAGCTGCGATCCCTGATAAAATCCTCCAAAGCTAGTTACAAAAACAAAACTGCCACTGATTCTAAAGACAACCACAAAGCATTCTATAGCTATGTCAAGAATCTCAATGGCAACACTCAGATCTGCTCTGAGTTACAGCACAATGGCACTAAATATACAGACCCAACTGATATTGCCAACATCCTGGCATATAGGTTCAGTGCTAACTTTACCCCACTCTCACCCCCTAAAGAGCACATCTCTATACCAGAAAAATGCAAAGTTCCTGTAATCA
Organism: Protopterus annectens; assembly: GCF_019279795.1. NCBI lineage: Eukaryota > Metazoa > Chordata > Ceratodontiformes > Protopteridae > Protopterus > Protopterus annectens. The sequence continues at coordinate 484,143,240 of NC_056740.1, read as the reverse complement.
CAGCTGCACAGGTAAAAACCACACTCTTCAAAGCCAAGAACACAGCATCCATGGGACAAGACAACATCCCAGGCTGCGTTCTACATGAACTACAGAATGAACTGGCACTCCACCTAAGTACCATGTTCAATCATAGCCTCACCTCAGGCTTTGTGCCCGCTGAATGTCGCACAGCGATGGTTATCCCACTCCACAAGGGGGGAGCCACCACGGACCCCAGGAACTACTGCCCCATTAGCCTGATGAGCCTGGTCTGCAAGGCCAAGGAAGGTATCATCATGGAACTTATAAACAAAGACATTGGTAATCTTTAAACTCTGGACCCCACCCAGTTCGGGTTTGTAAAAGGCAGATCATGTCTCCTAAACCTGATAGACTTCTTTGAAGCAGTCACCAAAGATGTAGACGAGGGTAAGGTGGTTCACACAGCCTATCTAGATCTTGCCAAGGCTTTTAACACCATTCCCCACTCTGGAAATATAGATAAACTCACTAAACTAGGTATAAATCCCTATGTCACAAGATGGGTTGCCAACTGGCTCACTGACAGAACCCACACTGTGAAAGTAGCAGACTCCGAATCTGATTTCAGACCAGTGACAAGTGGAGTACCATGGGGTTCAGTCCTGGGTCCTCTCCTGTTTGGTATCTACTTCTCTGAAGTACAGGCTAACACAGAAGGTCTTTGGCTAACGAAGTTCACAGATGACTGCAAACTGGGAGCCATAATCGAAACTCCTAATGATGTGGACATCCTACAAAAGGGTCTCACTGAGATAGATGCCTGGTGTCAAAGCCATGGCCTCAAGCTCAATGTCAAAAAGTGCATTGTTATCCCCTTTGGAAAAACTCTGTACCCATGAACTACAACATAGGCAGTAGTATACTTAACACCGAAAGTGTGATAAGAGACCTTGGGACACAGGTGGACAGTAGTCTCTCCTTTGATAATCACATCACCACAGTAGTCAGGAAATCCTTCTACATGGCACACCTCATCACAAAAGACTTCTCATCCAGAAAAAAAGAGGTCATTGTTCCCCTCTACTCATCACTCATTAGACCCACTATAGAGTACAATGTCCCTTTTGGTATGTATCTCACAAGACATCTACAACAACTGGAAAGGCTGCAGAAATACCTCACAAAGAGGATTACCAGCCTCAAACAGATGCTCTATGCAGACCGTCTCAAAAAACTACAGCTTTACTCAGTCACATATCGCCTACTCAGAGGTGATCTCCGCCTAACATACAAAGCTATGTCAAACCCAGAGCTGTTGGACATGCTCCACTTAAAGAAGTCCCAATCCATCCAAGCTACATGCTCTAGGGACTTAAACCTTGTCACCACAATAAACAGAACATGCCAGAGGGATAGATTCCTGTCCCAGAGACTTCCCATACTCTGGAATAAACTACCTATCTCTATTAAACAAAGCTCCTCATTAGTACTCTTCAAGAAAAATCTTGATGACTGGATGGGAAATAGGAAATTTACCCCGGGGATCACTTCTGTGGCTTTGCTCGACAGTGGCACAGGAAAATAATTTTCTTGGATGGCAAAAGCCAGGGTACCTTTTTGGCTGGGCTTGTATAGGCCCTAGGGCCAATAGCCTAGTACCTACCTATGAACCTATGGTTTAACATCAGGCTTCTTAAGAAAAGCTGTTTCAAAAAATATTAACATTAGAAGGCAGAGGAAACTCAGAAAACCAATATTTTTTATACCAGAACAACTGGAAGAAATAGGCTGCATTAGCTTTATAAATGCATAAATAAGAAACTGGAAATTGTATGCCACAGCAGGATTTTCTAACTGAAAGGACACATTGTACGTATGCTCCAAACCTGGTTGTGACAAAGCAGTCACAACCCACATTAAAAAAGATGATATCATGCAAGACAAAAGAGCTGCTCCTTACAAAGCTGTGATACAAAAGAAAAGTATTAAAAACTGGGGACACCAGATTGTTTGTAGAAAATGATTACTCACTGTAAAACAGTCAGAAGTAAAGAAAGTGTATCCCAGCAATTAGGGTAAGTCAAGAAGATGTGAGATTTTAAGTTGCAATACACAGCTATTTTCAATATATTTTCCTTAAGGATGAAATATTTTTGGGATGCAGGACAGACTATGAAGGAAATTAAAAGTTTAGCCAAAGAATGAGTCAGAAAACTGAAGGGGACCCTGCTTCTCAATCTTCTGACAATACAAAAGCTCACAGACAGACTTTGCCAATGAACTCGCTTGAGCAACAGAAAAGCATAGGAGTTGACTAGAAGAATCGGGAGAAGCTTGGAACTGAACAAGGCTAGTGTTGAGAACTTGAAAATAATGAATAAGTGAGATAAATATAAAGTATCAATACCATTTAATGCAGCTTAGACATGTGAACTCTGGTCCAGTAAGAAAAAGTGGATGAAAAAGACTAGAAGTTTGGTGACCGAGTTAAACTTAGAGAAGAACTATAAAGCATAAGCCCTAAACTATGCCCTTTAAAGTTAGGTGACTGAAGAAGTTATTGCAAGTTAAACAGTTTTCTTCTTATTAATATTTGTACAAACATTTCATAATGTAAATTATATGATATTTTTGTGAGTGCAAATAAGTCTTACATAGTATGCAGTTAGAGATATTTTAAATGTAATGTGGGGAGCTTTTTCAGTGACTGCTTTATATGCTAGTGATATTAAAGTAGGAAATTACTTTTTCTTAGTTGTAATATTGTAACAGCATAAGAAAGGCTAGAAACAAGCAAGGTAAAAATAACAGAATGTTGTGATCTTCAGCTGCTGAAGGAAGATAAATTTGCATGATCATATTATATACAGAAGCAAAAGATAATTATCTACTCTATTTCAGTGAATGTGAATGTCTAGATTAATGTTCTAAATTTAAGTTATATACAAGGATTTTGTCCCAGTCTAGTGTCATTACCTCATTCTACCTAACACAGAGAGAACATTTGAGAAGGCCAACCCACTTAGTTTCCTAACCTTGAATTATCCTCTGCTTTTCCTTTCTCCCTTTCCTTTACAAAAAAAACTTTGCTAGAATCTCCATGTGTTCTGCATAACTGTAACAAAAAAATATGCTTGTTTCCTGCCTTTCATGTAACTAGTCTAGTCCAGATACAGATTTGCTATATCCAGGACTGTTTGTAAGCTTCTGACCCCCCAAGCCTGTCTGTGTTAGAGGGAAGCCTGCTAACTTATCAGTGGGAGTGGTAAGCACTAGGTAACCTATCTACCACATAAGGCGTGGTTTCTGGCCCAGAAACTGTAATTATTGGCCATTTAGGCAGTTTTTCCATCTCTTTCAATGTCCTGATTTAAAAGCCCACATTTGCACTTGCCCCCCCCCCCCATTTTTGTAACTAGTCTAGTCCAAATACAGATTTGCTGTATCCAGAACTGTTTCTAAGCTTCTGAGCCTCACAAGCCTTTCTGTGTTGGAGAAAGCCTTCTAGCTTATCAGTGAGAGTCGTAAGCACTAGGTAACTTCGCTACCACATAAGGAGTGGTTCTGGCCCAGAAATTGTAGTTATTGGCCGTTTGGGCAGTTTTCCATCTCTCTCGACTTCCTGATTTAAAAGCTCACATTTGCACTTGTTTCCCCCCTTTCCTGTGACTAGTCTAGTCCAGATACAGATCTGCTGTATCCAGGACTATTTGTAAGCCCATGAGGCCCCTAAGCCTTTGTGTTGGAGGGAAGCCTGATAGTTTATCAGTGTGAGTGGTAAGCACTAGTAACCTATCTACTAAATAAGGAGTGGTTTCTGACCCAGAAAATGTAGTTATTGGCTGTTTGGGCAGTTTTTCCATCTCTCTCAACTTTCTGATTTAAAAGCCCACATTTGCACTTGTTTCTTTCCTGTAATTAGTCTACTTCAGATAAAGATTCTTAGTTTAAGAACTTGAATTTGCTTATTCGTGCTCAGCATTTGTTCAGAACTTGTTGTAAGCACTAAATAAGCTATAAATTACTACAGCACTCAACCTTCCTCATTACCTAGAGAAAAAAAAACAGTTTTTGTACTTACTTTCCTCACTTGCTTAAAGAAAAACAACTCTTGTACTCACTTTCCTCACTTGTCTAGAGGAAAATAGTTTTTTTATTCAGGCATGTCCAAGGGTCAGCTCTGAGTGTTCTCTCCAGGCTATCTGATGAATCTGGGCATCTTGGGGCAATGTAGCAATTGCCTCATGTACACAAACAACCCTTTCCTCCTACCACCCAACACCACAACCTGTGAGAGATGCACTTATCTAGCCAAACTGGAGGTAAAGCTCTCTCCAACCACGACTGAACTTGACAATCAAGAGGAGAAGGTAAACACTTGCACCACACCACATTCATCACATAGCCGAACAAAACCTACACCACCAGAATCCACACATAGAAACACAAAAACATTCGCAGAGGCTCTCAATACTAATCTGCTCAAGTAACAGAGACCTCCAAAGCAGAAAAGCAAGCAACCCCCCAACACAACCCAAATGACACATAGCCCACAGACTCAGTGTGCCACTCAACCACAGCCCATAAGACAAAACAACGTGCCCAACACACTAGTCATAGGTGACTCTATAGTCAGGCACAATGATGTCCCACTCATCAGGCTAAACAAAGAGAAGGTTACTGTCAGTTGCCTGTCAGGTGCCAGGATCCCCCACATAACCCACACACTAAGGTCACTCCACAACAAGTACAAATATGACTCTGTCATTGTCCATGTTGGTGTGAATGACCTGAGATGTACCTCCCTGGACTACCTGAAAAGAGACATGGAAGAGCTCTCTGATCTTGTAGCCCAGGCAGGTATGACCCTAGCCCTGAGTAGCATCCTGCCATCACCCAGAATGATACTGCAGTACAAGGACAAATTGATTGACATCAACATTTGGCTAAGCTTCTGGTGTCATTCTAAGGGGATCCAGTATCTGTCTGCCTGGGATGACATGGTCTAGAGACCATGATGCTTTGCCAGAGATGGCCTGCACCTGTCACCCCTGGGATTCTGGATACTGGCTAAGACTCTTACTGCCCCTATAGTGCCTTTTTTAGGAAAGGTTCAAATGACAAATTTACCATCATAACAGGAACACACAAGCAAAAACTGGGGGTAATGCTACTCAATGCCAGAAGTCTAAATCTCAAAATGCACTCCCTCGAGGCACTCCTTAAAATGGAGAACATCGATATCTGTGCAGTGACTGAGACCTGGTTCAAGGGTCCAGAGAGCACCCCTGCATTACTAGGCTATAACTCATACCACACTTTTCTGCCATCTAACCTGGACCGGAACACCAAAGGTGGAGGTGTGTCCATATTCATTAAGGCTATCCACACCTCCAGGCTAGTTGCTCAGCATAATGCATCTGAGGTTATCCAAGTGCAGATAACTTTGGGCAAAACTGCAATCCAAATTGTAGCTTGCTACAGATCCCCCACCATGCCCCAGGATTCCCACTCCTCTTTTCTTAATATACTGGAAAATATTAGGGTTCAACCAAACACCCTAATAATGGGTGATTTCAAATACCCCACCATTAACTGGGAAAACTACTCATGTACAACTTCTTCACTCAACACCTTCTGGAATTCATAAATTCCAATGCCCTGGATCAACTTATCCACAACCCCACCAGGGGCAACAATATCCTAGACCTAGTCATTACCAACATGAGTGACCGGTGTTCCACACCTGAAGTCAACTCCTCACTGGTCAGATCCGACCATAAGCTAATCACCCTAGATATCCACATTCCAACACCACCCCCATTAAGGAAACCATGGTAATGAATTTCTCCAAAGCCAACTTCATGCTTCTTATGACAGAAGTGGTGAACTTCATGACACCCATGCAGACAGACAATACAGTTATGACTGCTGAATCCTACACAAATGCACTCTATAAGCACTTACACAAGTGCATGGATCATGCTATCCTAAACAGAACCAAGATGCCAACCTCCAAAATCAGGAAGCCAATTTGGTGGTCCCCTGCTATAAACAAACTCTACAACAGAAGGAAGAAACTGTTGCAAAAGAGAGTAAAATCCCATGAGTGTAGGAGCTCCCTGGTCAGCCTCAGTAAGAAGCTGAGATCAATTAAAGATCCTCCAAAGCTAGCTATGAAAACAAAATTGCCACTGATTCTAGGGATAACCACAAAGCATTCAATAGCTATGTCAAGAATCTCAATGGCAACAGCCAGATCTGCTCTGAGTTACAGCACAATGTCACGAAAAGTACAGAACCAACTGATATTGCCAACATCCTGGCAGATAGGTTCAGTGCTAACTTTACCCCCCTCTCACTCCCTAAAGGGATCATATCTATACAGGAATAATGCAAAGTTCCTGGAATCACAACTACATGGGTCCAGACAACATCCCAGGCTGCGTTTTACAAGAACTTCAGAAAAAACTGGCTCCCCACCTAAGCACCATGTTCAATCATAGCCTCACATCAGGCTTTGTGCCCACTTAATGGTGCATACCAACAGTTATCCCATTCCACAAAGGGGGAGCTACCACTGATCCCGGGAACTATCACCCTATTAGCCTCATGAGCCTGGCCTGTAAGGCCATGGAACGTATCATCATGGAACTCATAAACAAAGACATTGGTAACTTCCAAACTCTGGACCCCACCCAGTTCATTTTTGTGAAAGGGAGATCATGCCACCTGAACATGATCAACTTCTTTGAGGCAGTCACCAAAGCTATAGATGAGGGTAAGCTGATTCACACTGCCCTATCTTGACCTCGCCAAGGCTTTTGACACCATCCCCCATTCTGGAATTATAGCTAAACTCACTAAACCAGGTATAAATCCCTACGTCACAAGATGGGTTGCAACTGGATCACTCATAGAACCTACACTGTAAAGGTTGCAGACTCCAAATCTGACTTCAAACCAGTGACAAGTGAGAGTTTAGTTGTGGGACCTTTCCTGTTTGGTATTTACTTCTCTGAAGTACAGGCTAACACAGAAAGCCTTTGGCTAATGACGTTCACAGATGACTGCAAACTAGGAGCCATAGTCGAGTCCCCAAATGATGTGGACATCCTACAGAAGGGCCTCATTGAGACAGATGATTGGCCTCAAGCTCAATGCCAAAAAGTGCATTGTCATTTAATTTGGTAAAAACTGTGTACCCATGAACTACCACATAGGCGGCAGTCTACTAACACCGAATCTGTGATAAGAGATCTTGGGACCCAGGTGGACAGTAGTCTCTCGTTTGATAATCACATTACCACAGTAGTCAGGAAATCCTTCTATGTGGCACACCTCATCACAAAAGGGTTCTTATCCAGGAAAAAAGAGGTCATTGTTCCCCTCTATTCGACACTCATTAGACCCATTACAGAGTACAACACCCCCTTTGGAATGTACCTCACAAGACATCTGCAGCAGCTGGAAAGGCCACAGAAATACCTCACAAATAGGATTACTGGCCTCAGATGCCCTACACTGACCTTCTCAAAAAACTCCAGCTTTACTCCGTCGCATATTGCCTACTCTGAGGTGATCTCTGCCTAACATATAAAGCTATGTCAAACCCAGAGCTGTTGGACATACTACACCTAAAGAAACCCCAATCCCTCTGAGCTACACAGTCTAGGGACCTAAACCTTGTCATCACACTAAACAGGACATGCTGGAGGGATAGATTCCTGTCCCAGAGACTTCCCATACTCTGGAACAAGCTACCCATCTATGACAAGCAAAGTTCCTCATTAGCACTCTTCAAGACAAATCTTGATGATTAGATGGGAAATAGGAAATACATCCGGGGAATCACTTTTGTGGCTCTGCTCGACAGGGGCACAGGAAAATAACTTTCTTGGGTGGCATAAGCCAGGGAACCTTGTTGGCTAGGCTTACGTAGGCCCTTGGGCTGATAGCCTAGTACCTACCTATGAGCCTAAAAAAATGAAAAACAACAGAAAATAATGAATAATTTAAAAATAGCCGTTCTTGTGTTTGCCAAGTAAGTAGATTTTTTTCTTCAATTAGCACCTGGCTTTAGTTGAAGTCAGTCAGACTTCAGGTGCAGGAAATCAGTTATGAGACATCTGAAAAGGTGTGTTCTTAGTGAAATTAACTTTTAAAAGGATATTGTCAAGCCGTTTTAGTGTTCTGTGTGACATCTATGAGTTACAAAGTAATTAACTTTATACTGGCAAGGAGGTAAATGATAAATAAAGAGTAAAATAAAGAAAGAAATGAAATTTGAAATTGTGTGAAGTCAATAGGCAACAGTGGGAAGTCAATACGTATACAAGTAGTTGCCTCCCAGTTAGCCCAATAACTGGGCTAGACGGAATAGAAATTGTTTCTCTGCATGTGAGTGTTTAATTAAAAGCTTTGAAACCAGTTCATAACACATTAAATGTAACAGTGCACAGCTTAGATTGTTTATTTAAGCATAGTCAATGTACATTTTCTGTTGACTAGAAGTTAATGTTTACAGGGAAGGGAAGTGTGATAATATAACAGACAGGAATCTGTCTACGTGGGAACACAGGCTGGAGCATCTGCAATAGTATGGTTAACCTTACCCTTAAAATAGGTAATAACTGTGAGTGCAGTGATCAGTTTGAGCAACTCATGCTGTCTTGTGGAACATATTTTCTTTTTGGAAAGTGTATATACTTTTGTGTGCTTACTGTTAGTTAAAATGGGAAGAGACTTTTCTTCTACTGAAAAGTTTTTCTTGTATTTAATAAAGGGGAAAGTCTCAGGGAATGTGGCATGAGTTCAAATGTTGATAAGAAGAAACTACATGCAGGATCAGCCTGTCAGTCATTGGTCTGTGCATGTCAGCTAAATATGCAAGTATATTTTTATATGTGCGTGTGTGTGTAGATATATTTATATTACATGTATATTCAAAAGAGCTGTCATGCAAAATGAGTGGATTAATGTCTTTATCAGAATGGCTGCTTTGTCAATATCAACATGGAATGTCAATGGCCTTACAAGTATAGACAAAAAAACTTGTTGAATTATATTAAGAACTCTTGGATGCAAATACCAATGTTACAGGAAAGCAATTTAGACAGAAATTATTATATGAGTTTAACAAAGAAAGGATTTCAGTGAGGACAGTCAGTAATTTTTTAGGCACAAAGGAAATGGCGAGTAATAATACTTGTTATGACAGGGGCATCAACAGTGAAAGAAGAAAAAAGAAAAGCCACTGGAGGGTCACATGGGTCAAAAATAGGACCCAAGATGTTAGGACAGGGGAGTCTACCTCTATAAAAAGGCCAGTCACTAGTGGAGTTCCTTAAGGCCTGGTGCTGGGGCCCCTCCTTTCTGGCATCTACTTCTCTGAAATCAAGTCCAACATCAATGGCCTCTGGCTGACCAAGTTTACAGATAACTGCAACTTAAGTGCAGCCATGGAATCCCCCAAAGACACAAATATGCTCCAAGAAGACCTAGCACAGAACAATAGCTGGTGTCAGAGCAGCAGTCTAAAAGACAATGCCAGGAAATGCATAATAGTATCCTTTGGAAAAACAACTATCCCTAGAAACTGCAGCATTGACAAAAGACCCATCAGGGTAGACCCATTGGTCAGAAAGTTTGGAGCACACATGGATAGTAAGCTGGCCTTTGACTATCATGTGTCTGTGGTAGTAAGGAAATCATTCCATGTTTGCAACTTTACAGAGGAGACCGGGGGAGAAAATCCTCGAGATTGCATATTACTATTTTATATATATACACACACACACACACACATATATATATATATATATATATATATATATATATATATATATATGTGTGTGTGTGTGTGTATATATATATATATATATATATATATATATATATATATATATATATATATATATATATATATGCAAACTAAGAGCCATAATCAAAACTCCTAATGATGTGGACATCCTAAAAAAGGGCCTCACTGAGACACATGCCTGGTGTCAAAGCCATGGCCTCAAGCTCAATGCCAAAAAGTGTATTGTCATTCCTTTTGGTAAAAACTGTACCCATGAACTACCACACAGGCGGTAGTCTACTTATCACCGAAAGTGTGATAAGAGACCTTAGGACACAGGTGGACAGTAGTCTCTCCTTTGATAATCACATCACCACAGTAATCAGGAAATCCTTCTACGTGGCACACCTTATCACAAAAGGTTTCTCATTTGGAAAAAAGAAGTCATTGTTCCCCTCTACTCATCACACATTAGACCTATAATAGAGTACAACACTTCTTTTGGTATGTACCTCACAAGACATCTACAACAACTGGAAAGGCTGCAGAAATACCTCACAAAGAGGATTACCAGCTTCAAATAGATGCCCTATGCAGACCATCTCAAAAAACTACAGCTTTACTCTGTCGCATATCAACTACTCAGAGGCGATCTCTGCTTAACATACAAAGCTATGTCAAACCCAGAGCTGTTAGACATGCTCCACTTAAAAAAATCCCAATCCCTCCAAGCTACACGCTCTAGGGACCTAAACCTTGTCACCACAATAAAAAAGAACATGCTGGAGGGATAGATTCCTGTCCCAGAGACTTCCCATACACTGGAACAAACTACCTATCTATATCAAACAAAGCTCCGCATTAGCACTCTTCAAGAAAAATCTTGATGATTGGATGGGAGATAGGAAATTCACCTGGGGATCACGTCTGTGGCTCTGATCAAGAGGGGCACAGGAAAATAATTTTCTTGGGTGGCGAAAGTCAGGGTACTGTTTGGCTAGGCTTATATAGGCCCTAGTACCTACCTATGAACCTATGTATCTAACATAAATTAATTTTCCAGCATTATTCTGTATAGGCTTCATCATAACCATTACCGTGATTTTGCATTGAATGTTGGTCAGGATGGATGTAAAAGTGTCTGGGTCTGATGTGATCTCCCACTTTTATGAATGGAACCACTGCAGCCTATTTATTTTATTTATAGAACCACTGCAGCCTGCTTATTTTATTTATGGAACCACTGCAGCCTGTTTATTTTATTTATGGAACCACTGCAACCTGTTTATTTTATTTTATTTATGGAACCTCTACAGCCTATTTATTTTATTTATTTGCAATTTGCTCATCAGATTAAGTCTATTGACCTTTTTCACAATTTACAATTAAATATTACAAGCTTGGGTTTAACAATGAAATATACACTCATTAAATGCATTAAAGCTTTGCAATCTAATAAGCAGCAATGATATGTAAGACATATAAGGTAATAAAGCTTAAAATGTAATAAAAAGAATTAGATGTATTCAGTGAAAACTTTGAAATAGAATAACATTTTATAAACTATCTTTGAGGGTAAAAGGAAAAAAGAAAAGAGTACATGTAACAATGCCAGGTAGTTGAACAACAATCACATTTATTTATAAAGATTGCATTAAGTCAAGTAACTACTTCTCTGGACTTAGACACCATGGAAAATTATGTGGGGATTCTATTGCCCTAGCCATTGTCATACATGACTGGGCAAGAACAACAGAGCATAATACAAGACCTGCAGAAGGGGACACAAAGCCACTAGATTAAACCACTAGTTAAAGACCGTGGACAATATCAAGTGAGCTAAAAGGTCTCAAAAGTAGGTGCAAGGCTAGTTGTGTATGTGGGCCATTTTAAGCCTAGCAAATTTCTCTCAAGGGTGAGAATCAAATCCTGTACCTGGTGTCTGTGAGGTAAATACCTTAACCATTATGCCAAATGACCAACCAACTGTGTGTGCGTGTGTGTGTGTGTGTGTGTGTGTGTGTGTGTGTGTGTGTGTGTGTGTGTGTGTGTGTGTGTGTGTGTGAGTGTTTATATACACACAGTGAATACATATGTTGTATTTTAATAACTCATGGCTACTTGTATTTATCCTGAGACTGTTTTGTAAATTATGGATTATAGAAAAATATGCTACTTATTTTAATTTCATGTCTAAGCAATGGATAGTAATATAAGCTCACCTGATTTTAACGCAGCCTTCAGAATATGTTATAACTAACTTCTAAAACAGCAGTATGTAGGGGTGTTATTAAATCTGGACATTGGTATCACCTCATCTGGACCATAAGGGACAGTGTAGGGGTGTTATTAAATCTAGCTATCTGTATCACTATGTCATCTAGACCATAAGGGGCATTTACAGGTAGGGAAGTCCCCAGATTACACCAACAAAAAATGTAGCAGCAAATGGGATCAGTTATATGCCCCACACATAGATATGGGCAGACATTATCACATCGTAAGAGTTTTTGCAGAAAAAGAGACAATGAAAGGCTGAGGAAGTGAGTTTAGACATATTCAGTGTGTGATGACATTTGAGGGACGTTTGGTGGCTTTTGCATTGACTTGGAGATAAAATATTCATCTATGCACCCATTTAATATTGATTCACTTGGTATAATATGCAGTGTCAACCAGAAACCCTGGCAAGGTTCAGTCTGAGCTATCAACAAAACAAAACCCTCAAGATAATTAGCTTGGGAAATAAAATAATAATAATAATTAAAAATGAAAGCAAAGAAGGACATTTTTATCTATAAAGGACTTTCTACATATTTTTTCACAGCTTTATTTACATTTTGTCATCTTTGTGTAAAATTAATATCAACATTTAATTACAAAGAATTTAAGTCTTCTCATTTCTTCAAATTTCTAAAACAAATTGTCTAAAAATGCCTTGTAAATTTGTTTAAAGTCACTTTTATATAACAAAATAGCAGGTGCATGAATACATCATTCAACAGTTACTTACAATCTGTCATTAATCCTTAAGTATCTCTTTAGAAAAGGCTTCTAATAGATATATACAACAAAAAGACGTAGCCACTAGGACCCAGGTCAGATACCAATTTTCTACATCTGTATTTTCTGAAAACAGTTTATTTGTCTTTGTAACCATTTGTTAATTATGTGGGTGGATTGTCCTCCATGGACCATTTTAAGCCATAAGTCAGGTCACAAGAGCAAAGAAACATCTACATGAATGAACAGTTTATAGAAGCCAAATATTCAACTTGTATCTCGGCAGCAGACAGGTGGCTAAATGCTTGACAATTAGCATTTATCTGGCATAGTATTTTATCAAACATAATCACTGCATTCAGGGTTTCCCTCAGAATCAGGAAACCTGAAGATGATTGACCATGTTAAAACTGGGAGTCTCTGCCTCTACATGAGGATAGTGTGTGGGCTAGTCCACTATAGTGAAAAAGCCAACTGAAAGCTCAGGCTGATCACCTCAGTTTTCAAGGAAGGGACTTGCTTTTGATAAACTCTCAAGGACTCCAATGTTCTGCCATATCCCTAGCAGAAGACAGGAGTATTGTAAGAAATCCATATACATGCATATACAAACAAGGACAGATATACACACACAGAAACACACACACACACCCACGCACACCCACACACACCCAGCCACACACAGACACACAGAGACACACACACACGCACACACACACACACACACACACACACACACACACACACACACACACACACACACACACATACACACACACACACACACACACACACACACACACACACACACACACACACACACACACACACACACACACACACACACACACACACACACACACACTATGCAGTCAACTTCCAGGTCTTCAGCCTGAACTCTGTTGACCTTAGAGCCTTCTCTGACCACTGTTTGCAGCTGATTGTGGCAACCAGTGGTTTATGCTGCGGGCTGACTGTTTTGCTGGGAATGACTCTGCAATCATTGTTTCTACCACAGTGCTCTGTCATTACTAAGGGGAAGCCTACCTGAGTTGCATGTTACACTCTAGTACACAATCTTGTGACTGGTTTTCTTTCTGAACCATGTGTTGGCTACTATTAAGCCATTTGCCAGACAAAAGTCTAGAATGGCTTCAATATGGTTACACTTAATAACAAAGTTTTTACAAAACCTAATAATACAGAAGACAAAATAGTAACCAAGTAAACATTCACAACTTCATTTCATACTATGTGAATTTCTATATACAAAGTGCAAATATTTGGACAGAGATAACAAGTTGATAAAACGAATACTATCAAAAGTTAAAGAATTCACAAATTGCAGTTCATAGAGATAAGATTAAACACAGTGAGTGCACTTTTTTCCAACTTTCTGTTTCTTAACAACAAAGTATGAGTAATAATTGTGGCCATAGGGTCTGTGGGGGTCATATACTCTGAGACGATGATGTTCATTAGATCATACTAGTCTATTAGGGTGATAAGAACGGAGAATGCGACTAAAAGCAGGGCAGTCATCAGATTTGTGAATAATGTTGTGTGTGATAAGCTGTATGTGACCTAAGTGGAAAGCCAGTTTGAGTCAATGCAATGCCTTAAGGGTAGTACAATGCTGGCTGCAGTACTGTTTGTTGGTGGCAAATTTATCATCCTTACTGTAGCATACCTCCAGCTTGCTTTTAACTGTAGCTTGACGGTTGGTCAGGATGGGTGCACCGTGTAAGATTGATGGGAGATGGCAGGTAATGGCAAGAGTAGTTTTGGTGGTGTTGCTGAGGAAGTTTGTATGCTGGTCTAATTTCTCCAAGTCGTTTGGGTTTCTAATACCTTGACAGGAATGGACCCCATTCCTAAGTCAAAGTACGATTACAGTTAATGAAATTAGCACTGTTTTAATCTGATGTTAGCTAAAAATGCTTTCACAGCACCCGCAATGTGCCCAGAATTGACTCATTCTGTAATCCATATGGAGTTACATGTATTGGTAACATATCTAAATATAAGGAAATACAAAGCAAACTGGACGACCAGAAAAAGTAAAATTTTAATTTTATTGAGTGCTTTCGTCAATTTTTAACTATGACTTCTGCAGAATAAAATCGTGTTACACACTGAGTCTTATATAACCAGTGCAATAAATCAATTAAAAAGACTATAAAAAGTACATCCACTTTTAAAGGTACAGGCTCCCTTAATGCATTTTGCTAGCAAGTCATGTAAATTTTGACCATAGGTGTTATATCTCTTTATAACTATATTTTCATAACCAAGAACAAATAAAATCAGTTACATTCTTGTAATGGCTGTAAAAAACATGGAATATTTAAATGCAAAAGTCTGCTTTTAATTTAAAAAAAACTGCTAAGTGAAACCATATCATTGAGCCCTGGGCTAGTGGTGGCATTGACCCTCATTTTCAATAATAGTTCTTTATACTCCAGTAAATGGTCAATAGGGCTGCCCCTTTCATCTATGATGATCTGTTCAAGAACTATAAACTTGAAATAGTGACCTGGGTGAAGGTTGATATGTTTGGCTAATGCATTTGTAATATTACAATTATCTATATCATAAATATGTTGATAAATGCGGGTTCTAAAAGCATTTTTGTTTTTTCCAATATAGAAGCACATACAGGTCTGACAAATGCTGGCATAAATGACTTTTATGCTGCCACGATTATATTTCTGAAATAATCTAACCCATCCATAACCTTTGAGTAAAACCCTGTCTCCCTCTAGTATGTGTTTACACTGCGTGCACTGCCTACATTTTGCCATTTTTCCCAGTCTACTGGTGGTACTACTACATGGATTTCTTTCAAGGATATTCTTGATGCTGGTGTCCTTTCTGTAAACCACTACGGGGGCTTCACCAACCTTCTGACCTATGCTTTCATCACTGTTGAGGATGAACCAGTTTTTGAAAACAATGTCCCAAATCAGTGGGAACTGTGGGGTGTATGTGAGGATGATCCCATTGTGAAAACGATCAGTATGGTTGTTACTGTTCTCCAATGGTGCACACAATCTGGTAATATCCATTCCTAGCAAGGGATAGAAATGTCCTTCTAATCTCTTTTCAGTAACTTCTTCCAACAAAGGTGTAAAAATTATTTCGGATATCCTCTTCTTAAAAGCATACTCAATAAAACATCCCTTTCCTTCTGGAAATCTTCCATCCTGCTAACCATGCGGGCTAGTCTCACCCCCTGGCCTTTGACTAAGGATCTTTGTTGATGCACAGGGTGCCCACTCTCAAAATGGAGAAGGGAGTTCGAGTATGTGGGTTTGCGATAGATGGTGGAGAAAAATAAGCTATTGATGTAGTCTTTGCTAATTCTGATATCTAAATAACTAATGGAGTCAGAATTCGTTTCCATGGAGAATTTCAGGAATGCAGTGCTTGAATTGAGGAACAGTAAGAATTCATGCAACTGGTCACGGTCTCCATCCCAGAAAATGAAGATGTCATCCAGGTAACGACTGTAAAACTTACAATGGGATATCCCTGAGGATAAAAAAACTTGACACAGTTGCCACTGAGTCAGAACAATGTTGGCAAAAACTGGTGCACACGCTGCCCCCATAGCTACCCCTGTGGTTTGTTTAAATAAATGACCTTAGAAAGTCAAAAAACTGTTCTCCAACACAAGTTCCATTAATGTCCTCAATGTATTTTGGTGTGTCAAAACTTGGTCTGTTGACATAGGAAGTCATAAAACATTTCAGTGCCTTCTTTGTGGGGAATGACACTAAATAAGTCCTTGACATCAATTGTAGCGAAAATTATGTTATCACTAAAATATTCCTGTTTGATTTTTTTCAAACAATCCCATGAGTCTCTGATGATATGAGAAAAATACCCCAGACAGTTCTTTAACTGGAGGTCTATATATTTATCTATAGTTAAAGTCTTGGACCATTTTGCATCCACTATAGGTCTTAAAGGTGGATGCAAGATGTTCTTGTGAATCTTAGGTATTCCAAATATTGTTGGGATCCTAGGGTTGTTTTGTGTACAATAGTTAAATTCAACTTCTGATATCTGGTCATTCAAAAGTAGATCCATAAGAACCATGTCCATATGTTTGTATGCGATGTTAAGTTCATTACAGGAAATTTGCTGGTACCCTTCCCCAAATAAATGTCATAACATATTTTCTATGTACCTGTCCTGGTCCATGACCACAAGACCTCCTCCCTTGTCTGGTTTCATGACTCGAATGGCTTTATTATTAGATATATTATTGAGGAGTATGGTTTCCTCTTTAGTTAAATTGTGTAATAAATTTGAATTCCGATTTTTAGAAAGTTGTCTAATGTCATTCATGCAAATCTTTTGGTACAATTGTATAGTGGGATGTAATGGAGGGTTACTTACACTTGCCTTTTTACAAGAAGTGATGGTAGAATTTCGGTTTGCTTCTCTACCCATAGTGGCACTAAAATTAAATTTTCTAGTGAAAATCATAATGTCAAGCAAAGTTTTTTCTATATGAGATAACCAACTACAAACACCAAGAGCAAAACACAGTAGATAGTCCAAAACGGCATATAAATGTCCTCAATACTTCAATAGTCGCAGTGTATCAAAAGCAGCAAACAAACGAAGCTGCAACTAATTCAGTATGGGAATTTAATAATAGTACACAAACAGGTTAGCGCTTTCACCAAACGGCTTCATCAGACCTATAAAAGTATCTAAATCCATCAGTTTAAATATAAAAAACAGCGGGAAATTCAGTCAATCTTAAAGTGAAAGTACTAATATAAAACATATGTACATAGTCTATCCATCGATACAACACAATATGAGAGGTGTAATCAACCTTAATCTAATGCAATAGAAGCTATCTAAAAAATGTATATATACAAATAGATACATATGTATAATATATTATAAAAACAACATAACAAATATATATAAAACGTCTATCCAACAATACAACAAAATATAAGAGGTGTATTCAACATTAATCAAATGCAGTAAAAACTATCTGAAAAATGTATATATTCAAATAGATACATATGTATGATAGATGATAAAAGCAACATGACGGAATAAAAATAACATAAAAAATATGACAAGTATATGTATACATGAACAATACCAGCTAGGGATCTAACCTCAGTATGAGTGTAAATGTCTGACATGTAGTATCTCTAAAAACAAATATAAATGGTGATGTACTGTGTGATGGGAAATAAAAGATCTAGAACTATATGTAAGAAAGAGAACAGTGGTAAAAACATGGTCTAAGCCCTTAATTTCCTCATCTTAAGGAAGGGTTGGATGGGAACTTTACCATTCAGACCAGGGCTGGAATCTGATCTAAATCTCATAATCCAGTTTGTCTCTTTTGCTTCTGTGAAGGTCTTAATGTCCCCTCCTCTGATACTTCTAGATATATTTTCTATTATTTTGAACCTGAAATTATGTCCTTCTCCTTTCTCTATAACATGTTTCGCTAGGGCATTGGTCACAGATCCAGTCCTGATGTGATAGGTGTGTTCCCGCATCCTGTCCCTCAAACTCCTATTGGTCTTACCAACATAGAAAGTGGAACACTCCACACAAGATGCTAACTAAATCACATCAGTGGACATGCAATTACCCTTAGCTCGAAACTTAAAAACCCAAATCCAGAGGGATGTATGAACACAGGTTTAGAGTCAATCAAAAAGCAGAAATTGCAGTGATTACAGGGTGATGTAATTTGAAGTTCATTGAAACCATCCTGTGGGTTATTTCTCGAATAACATAGTAGTCTCTTCAAGTTCATTTTATTCTTATATACAAATTTCGGTGTAGTTCCTACAACTTATTTGACAGTTGGATCTACTAGTAAAATGTGCCAATGGGTCGTAATGACATCTTTTATAATCCCTACATCTTTAGTATAAAAAATAGGGCAAACTGCGTTATTGGACTCCATTACTGCTCTGGGCCTTCTACTTCCTATGGTATCAAAATTCTGAATCCTATCTGAGAAATAAGGGGCTGCTGTATTAGACCTCAACTCATCTATGTCAAGTGTTCCATTAATCAAATCCCTACCATAATAATTCCGTGCTCCTAGCCTCTGATGTAAGTCATCTAATTCCTTCCTGAAATTGGAATCCAGTGGATTATATCTGGAAATACGCATGGCCTGTCCTCTAACAATATTATTATATATGTAGCCAGGATGCATGCTATGACGGTGTAATAAAACATTCTTATGGCATGACTTCCTATATAATCCTGTATTAATCATTCCATTCCCTAGCTTTTCTATATAAATGTCAAGGAAAGGAATCTTAGTAGAAGATCGGTCAACTGTAAACTTAAGATATCTAGTAACAGAGTTAATCTCATATTCAAAAATGTCTAAATCATCAGAGGTACCTGTCCACAAAAGGAACAGGTCATCTACAAACCGTCTGTAAAAAGGAACAAAATTCTTAAAATGAGACATCTGGAACATAAATTTGTTTTCCCATTCAGCCATGAACAGGTTGGCGTAGCTGTTGACACAAGAAGTGCCCATAGCCACTCCATCCCTCTGTAAGAAGAACCTATCATTAAAGCAAAATGCATTTGATTCCAGTATAACTTCCAAAAAGGTCATTAATAGATCTATCTCAACATCACCCTTGTCTGACATTCTCCTTAGATAACTGTCTACCATCTCTATCCCTTCCAAATTAGGAATCACTGTAAATAAGGAGTGTACATCCATAGTGACAAAAATATATTCTTGAACAGATGGTGCCGTTGCAATAAAGCCATATAAATCTAACAGGAACTGTTTAGTATCCTTCAAGCTAAATATATTCGCATCAACTATCGGTCTCAAATGCTTCTCTATATAGATGGATAGGGGTTCAGTAGACCAACCCCTTCCTGCTACAATAGGTCTTAGGGGCGGATTCTCCCTATCCTTGTGTATCTTAGGAAGGCCTTGGATGACCGGAATAAGTGGATATATAACTTCTAAAAATTTAAACAAATTAAAGTCTATTACTTTACTCTTTACTAGGTCATTCAACATACCGTGTATCCTATCAGTCAACCGGTTGACTGCTTCTAAGGTAATAGGAATATAATAGTTTCTGTCATTCAACATCTCAAGCATACTTTCTTTGTACTTGGAAGTATCCATAATAACTATCCCACCTCCCTTGTCAGCAGACTTGATGGTAATGGTGGTATTATTTCGTAACTTATTCAAAGCCTCCTTCTGTTTGAATGTCAAATTATATTTACCTCTCCTATTATAGTTAATGGGATTTCTCACCCTATATAAATCATCTTCCACTAGCTTACTACATGCTGCTAGCAATGGATGTAAGGGAGGAGTATATGTACTGGGTCTTTTCATATCCTGATTGTAAGTGGCATCCATATTACCTCTAAACTCTATTCTTAGTGACAAATTACGTACAAACAGCTTAAAGTCACGTAAAGTTTCTTCAAAACTACTATACGTAGTAGGAATAAACGAAAGTCATTTTGAAAGAACAACTATCTCTTCTGATGTGAGTTCATGTGAGGACAAGTTAAACACTATGCTGTCCGTTTCCCTTCCCACATTTTCTTGATATTCCGGTTCTGAAACCGGTCGGGAGACAGTTTCCTTTTCTGTCTCCGTCTGCTCATTGAGCGTGTCCTCCCCTCTCTGGAATCTGTCCTGATGGGGAAAGGATGTTTGATGTCAAAAACATTATCAGAGGGGATACCTTGATCAATAAATGATCTATTCTTTGTAGTGTTCCCATTCCTACTAGTCCCAGGAACTTGGGAGATGGGAAGTTTCTGCTGACGACTGGTTCCGGTGATAAATCATTAGGAGGACTAGATACAACTAGCTCATTATTTACTGCAACTTCCCGAACTAAATTAGTGGGGGGTCCAGTAAGTATTTCATCATTAGAAATCGCAACATTATTAATAGAATCATTCACATTAGAAACAACATTATCATTAAAACCATTTCCTGACATAGAACCAGATGTAAGGACAGACGGATTAAAACTGTTATTAGATGCATTACTGTTATCGCTATTGATTTGTCCACTTAAATCATGTCTATGTACAACTTGGCCGTCAACACCCCTATTACCCCTCGGCCAAGTGAAAGTATGTCCGGATTTAAAATCATTAATATCTCTTTGTAACTTAATTCTTTTCTGGTTGAATAGTCTCTTCTCATATTGTATAACATTGTCTACTTATGGTCCACTTATTATAAAAAACTCCAAAATAAAGAACAACTGGATCTGGAAACTAAAATACAATTATTGGACCAGGAGCTGATGAGTAACTACACTGAACAAACAGAAAGTGAGTTGTTAAGATGTCAGAAAGAGCTGTTTCTTATGCACAACAGAAAATTGACACTGTATGAACAAAGAAGTTTAGTTAAATATGCAAATCACATTCAAACTCCCTCGAAAGCATTAGCCCGTATTATTAATCAGGCGAAATCGACACGATTAATTACCGAAATAAATCATAACAATACGTTATATACTGATAAGTCAGATGTCATGAAGATTTTTGAATCAATTTTTAATCAGATATATGGTGAGCAACAAACTCATGGGCATGATGAAGAGAGAAAAGAGTTCTTACAGAAAATTAATTTTCCCAAGATTGACAAGGATTCTCATGGAGAATTGACTGCATTGATTACAGTTGATGAAGTTCTAGAGGCAATTAAGAAATTAAAGCCACATAAAGCCCCAGGACCAGATGGTATGACCTCTGAATTTTATAAATCTTTTAGTAGGATTCTGAGCACCATACTTTCACAGACCTTTAATTATATCATTTCGAATGGCAGCAATGATCTTAATTTTAATGCCTCAAGAACAATTCTGATATTGAAAGAGAATAGTGATCCCAAAAATCCAGGCAATTATAGGTCCATATCATTGTTGAATATTGATATGAAAATCATGACATCTATTCTAGCTAGGAGATTAAAAAAAATAATAAACTTGATAATATCAGAAGAACAGGCGGGGTTTATAGATGGGAGACAGACTACAGACAATACATTAACTCTTCATACTTTAATATCTTATGCGAAGTATAAAAATATGAACATATATGCTTTAATAATTGATGCTCAAAAAGCATTCGATAGAGTTAATTTGGCATATTTATTTGAAACATTATCATATTTCAATATACCTCAGCTCTTTATTTCTATGTTAAGAAATTTATACAAGAATGCATACACTAGTTTATATATAAATCATGAATGTTCCAAAAGGATTCAAATTAAAAATGGAACTACAGGTGCCCATTGTCTCCCATACTGTTTAATCTGTATTTGGAACCTTTATTTCTTCATTTGAAACAAAATGTTTTTTATAATTCACCTGTACTTCTTGGGATAAAGGTTAGGATGGCTGCTTTTGCAGATGATTTAAATATATACAGTACCACACCGTGTCAGATACGAAAAATACTAACAGCAATACAAACCTTTGAGAAAATTGCTAATTACAAACTAAATTTAAAAAAAACAAAATATTCCCTCTAAAGACACCTACACCTTTTTCAATGCTACCATTGATAGGACGAGTAAGGACAGAAGAAAGAATAAAATATTTGGGGATTGACTTCTCAACTGAAAATAGAGAATTTTTTATCAACAATATTAAGGCAACTGGAGACCGAATAACAATGGATTTGAAAAGATGGAGTAAGTTGAAGCTACTGATGATGGCAAGAGCAGTGATAATAAAAATGAACGTTCTCCCCAGAATGCTATATATTTTTAGAGCAGCACAACTTAAAATCACGAAATCCTTTTTTAAGCAATTTCAGATAGGATTGGGGAAATTTCTGTGGGAACCCAGAAAAACGAGAATATCCTATGAGAAACTGATGTCTCCTAAAACGAGGGGGGGGTTGGATTTACCGGATTTTGAGATGTATTATACAGTGATTCAGGCCAATAGGATTGTAAGGGTGTCTTACTTGGACAGTGAAAATAGAAAATGGATACCCAAATGGGTACTGCTAAATTATAAGCATATAAAAGGGAAGGGAATTAATGTTAAAGATGTACCATTTTTGAATATAAAAACATTGAGTAAATATGAGTTAATGGAGCACATCAAGGTATGGGCAATGGCGACTCAAACTCTGTTTGCCTCCTTGAACCTTTTAAAATATATGATGATGTTTCAACCGTTTGATGGGAATCCTAATATAACTATTGGGAATCAACTGATAGACTTAAAGAAATATCCATTTATTAAGGAATTAACTGTAAGGGATTTATACCCCTTCTTAGGAGTAGCGGTACATGATATCTTAAAAGAGATTAATCTTCCCATTTCTTATTTAATTATAATGAGGCAGTTAAAAAATTTGGCCATAAATTATTTTACCAGTTTTGAAATTAAAAAAGAGGAACTAGTTATTTCATGTCATCTGTGGGAAGCATTGCAACAAGATAGAAAATATATATCCTCAGTGTATAAAATGGCAAAAGAGAGAAAATATAATAATCATATTTTGTTATCGAAATACTGGAGAGAGAAATTGCCATCCCTAGACGACAGTAAAATAGTAGAGGCGTTTAACTTAACATTAAAATCTGTATCACTTCAAAAACTGGTCTTTACTCAATTGATGATATTTAACAATGCATATTATACCCATCTAACACTTCATAAATTTGATTCAAAAGTCACCTAAATGCCCACAGTGTGTAGATCAGACAGCAGACCTGTTACACATGTTCTGGAGTTGCAAGTGCATTTATAAATTATGGAATTCATTAAAGTTACAACTACAAAAATGGGTTACCAAAACTCAACACTCTCCTGGGAATTTCTGATTTTACATATTCCACCGGAGAATTTGGACAAAACAAAAAAGATTGTAATTATGAATATTAGTTTACTAATGAAATTATATATAGCCACAAATTGGTTGAACCCAGCACAGGTGTCGTGGCAAAATTTCAGGCTGCTAGCTTATTAAGCATATATTAGCGCATAAATTGTTAATTAGAAATAATAAGAAAAGTATAAACAGCATAAAATTTGGGAACAAATCTTTAATATTATTTTCGTGAAGTGTTCCTATCCACTTTCCGTCAGGACATTATGTATGTGTACCAACACATTTTTGGATTAGATAGAAAATGTAGAAATAATACAAATTATTGGCTTGAGTTGGTTTATAATTGTCTATAGTAGATGCTTTTATGTTTAATTTTTTGTGATTTTATTTTCCTGTACTTGGTTAAAATGATATTTACTCTTAATGTATAATAGGGAAATTCAAAATGGAACTAAAACATTGGAAGCAATATTGTACATAATGTAAATAGTGTGTGAAATGTATAATGGTTTTGCAAAACAATTAAAATGATTATTGGAAAAAAAAAAAAAAAAAAAAAAAACATCTTCACAGAAGCAAAATAGACAAACTGGATTATGAGATTTAGATCAGATTCCAGCCCTGGTCTGAATGGTAAAGTTCCCATCCAACCCTTCCTTAAGATGAGGAAATTAAGGGCTTAGACCATGTTTTTACCACTGTTCTCTTTTTTACATATAGTTCTAGATCTTTTATTTCCCATCACACAGTACATCACCATTTATATTTGTTTTTAGAGATACTACATGTCAGACATTTACACTCATACTGAGGTTAGATCCCTAGCTGGTATTGTTCATGTATACATATACTTGTCATATTTTTATGTTATTTTTATTCCGTCATGTTGCTTTTATCATATATCATACATATGTATCTATTTGAATATATACATTTTTCAGATAGTTTTTACTGCATTTGATTAATGTTGAATACACCTCTTATATTTTGTTGTATTGTTGGATAGACGTTTTATATATATTTGTTATGTTGTTTTTATAATATATTATACATATGTATCTATTTGTATATATACATTTTTTAGATAGCTTATATTGCATTAGATTAAGGTTGATTACACCTCTCATATTGTGTTGTATCGATGGTTAGACTATGTACATATGTTTTATATTAGCACTTTCACTTTAAGATTGACTGAATTTCCCGCTGTTTTTTATATTTAAACTGATGGATTTAGATACTTTTATAGGTCTGATGAAGCCGTTTGGTGAAAGCGCTAACCCGTTTGTGTACTATTATTAAATTCCCATACTGAATTAGTTGCTGCTTCGTTTGTTTGCTGCTTTTGATACACTGCGACTATTGAAGTATTGAGGACATTTATATGCCGTTTTGGACTATCTACTGTGTTTTGCTCTTGGTGTTTGTATTTGGTTATCTCATCTGGATTTCAGCTTTTTCGGTGAGCATATTTACTCCAAGCAGGTTTATATTTTATAAAGTTTTTCTATGTTAAAATGTTTGGAGGGTACAAAGTTAAGACCTCTCGGTTTACCCAATCCTTGGTAACTGTGACACTACTTAAGTTGTAAATTTTGAAGTCGTTTTGGTCATTGACAATAATAACTGCCTCTTCATTGTCAGGCAACATATTACAGTTTATTGCCAGTTCCCTCGTCTCCCCTCCCCCTCCCCCGTCCTTGGTTGTACTGTTGTGGGTTGTGTATTTCCCCCTGATATGCTGTATTCTGAGGCCCCCTGTACTGGTGATTCTGTTCATGTAAATTTTGACCATAGGTGTTATATCTATTTGTAACTATATTTTCCAAGAACAAATAAAATCAATAACAATCTTGTCATGGTTGTAAAAGACATGGAATATTTAAATGCAGAAGTCTGCTTTTAATTTCAAAAAACTGCTAAGTGAAACCCTGTCTCCCTCTAATACGTGCTTACACTGCGTGCACTGCCCACATTTCTAACATATCTAAATATGAGTGTAAATTCTTTTTTCATAAGACCTGTTGCTCCTACTACTATTGGAACTGTCTTGGTATCCTTCTTCCATATTACCCTCATATCTGCCTGCAAATCCTGGTATTTTATGACTTTGTGACTCTCTGTACATAACGCACTGGAATTTCTATGATCAATGCCACTCTTGCCTTCTTTTTATGGACTACTACATCTGGTTTTTGCACTGTTAGTAATGGGTGATCCCATGTGATACAAACTTCATCATTCTCTGTAATGCTTTGTGTCTCACGTTTCCAATGCTTCTCAGCTACTTCAGTATTATAATGTTTGCACAATCTTCAGTGCAACAGTCTTGCCATGTTATTATGCCTTTCGGTATACAGACCCTCTGCCATGAATGTATCATACGCAGCAACAAGACTATTTCTAGTTCTGTTTTACTGAGCCTGCAGTTGTCTGTTTCTTCCACGTGTTCAGTGGACTTTGTAAACCAACATATATGTAGCCCAATATCCAGGATGGCCAATATTAACCTTTTGTTTTTTGGTTTAAATTACCCTCTCCTTAACCATTCCTGCATGAGATCCTGATTGAGATGAGATTGTTCCAGGAGTATTTTCTGTACCTGCAACTGTATTTATGCATTTTTCCACATTTCTTGCCTTCTCATATGATCTGTCTGCTTATATTCTTTCTTTTGTTTTTTGGCACATTCAGTTGCTGCCTGATTTTTGTCTACTTCTGGTTTAATTTCCATTCCAGATTGACACCAATATGCCTCGGGCAAACTAAGCAGAGAAATCATGTTAGATGTCATCTCCTCACGTTTTTTTACTATGGCTGGAGCTTTTAAGATCAGCAGATATGTGTGCAGTTCCATCACTACAGATCTGTATATGTAATCAATTTCAAGGAGGCAGATACCTCCTTCATAATGAGGAATATATAATCTTGCTATACAGTCATTTTTATGCATCATTTGCTAAGTGCGAAGCATTTCTTTTGTTCTCCTGTCCAACTGATCCAATACCTTTTAGGTCAATCACCCCAAAACTGTAAGAACAAACTGGTCTATAACTTATACTCTGTTCCCAGATGTCAGGGCTTTTTTCAATCATAGTTTTAGTCTTTTAAAATATTCCCGAGTTTTGTTCTCATTTGTTTCTTGTCAGTTCTTCACCAGTTCCCAAAATGTTCCTCCTTCTGGCTCAACTTCTATTATACCACATTCCTGTCCTAGACTAATATTTTCTTGGTGTTACAGGTTTCCTGCTTTAAATGTTGCTTTTTTTATCAAGACCAGATTACATCATCTGAAAAAGTTTTAACCATTTGCAATTGTGCTTTCAGGTCCTCATCTAATGAACTATACAGTTTTAAGTTATCCACAAAAAGAAGATGAGAAGTGTTCATACCTAGATATTTTCTGGGAGCCAAATTGCAACCATAACCTAATCTGTTAAGTAGACAGCTTAATGGGCAAAGGATAAGACAAAAGAGCAGTGGTGACAAAGAGTCACCCTGGAATACCCCCCTCCGAAGTTTTATCCCTGGGATAATAATTTGTCCTTTATCATGGCTTAGCTGCAGAGTGGTTTGCCATAGTTTCACAGTCACTGTAATGTAATTGATCAATGCAAGGTGCATCTTATACATCTGCAACCAGTCCTTTATCCATGAATGCAGGATGCTGTCAAATGCTTTTTTTGTAATCTATCCATGCCATACTTAGATTCTTCCCCTTTTTACAATTCGTCATTATGGCGTTATTTAGCAGCAAATGATCCTTTGTTCCATATGACTTTCTTGTTTTACCCTTTTGTTCTATTGTCATAACTGAGTTTTCCTCTAAATCACTATAAACTCTGTCTCCATCAATTCCAGTATATAGTTTGTACATCATTAGAAGGCGATTTACTGGTTTATCATTTTTAGGCTAGCTTGCAGGTTCACTTTTAAGGCGGACTATCACTCTTCCTATTGTTAACCAGGTTGGTGTCTCTTCGGGATGCATATATAAGTAGTTCTTACTCAGGGCTAAATCTTCGTGTAAAGATGTTAACACTTTTAGCCAGAAGTTACGTACTGCTTCTGGGCCTGGAGTTTTCTAATTAGGAGCTTTTCTTAATTTTGTTTCCATCTCTTTGGCTGTCACTTCATCGCATTTCATAGCCTGTGCATTTGAACTTCTTACTGTTTTGTTTTCTTCTTCTGTCCATTCAGCATCTTTATGTTCCACAGGGTCTTTATAGATATTTCCCCAAAATGTGTCTATTTCTTATTTTTGGTAGTGGTTCTATTCATTTTGCTTTATTTCCAATTCTCTATAAAACTTTTTGGGTCATCACTTAATTGCTTATTTTGTACTTTTCCTTTATATTTATCTGCAGATCTTTTAAGTTGTTATACCTATGCTGATATCTTTAGTTTATTATTTGCAATAGTGTACCATCCTGGCCTGTTCTGATACTGTGCATTGCTTTTATCACATCTATCTTTCTGAGTATTTTTGTTGATCTGTTCCCTCTTCTATACTCTTCTAACAGTGACACTTCTTGTCTTAAAAGCTTTACATTTTATTTTCTGTTCAATGCTTCCATGATGGCATTTCATTTTTCCCCTTCCTTTCCCTTCTTGCTCTGTGTTTTTGTGGTAAGAATTTATCTGTTATTAATTTAGCTGCACAGTAATGTATCTCATTTACTTCTGTTATATCACATGAATTTCTGATAATAGTTTTGATTATTGTGTTCAGCTGTTTTATCAGGCCTTTAACATTCTGGGTCTTTCTGTAATCTATTTCTTTCATCAATCTTAATATGTTTAGCCATCTCTGTTAAATAACGCAATTCCTCCCTTAGATAATTTTCTTCTAAACTAAGGGCACAATTTTTGCTCTCTGTTTCTTGTGGGCATTCTATAGAAAGTTTCAGGACATCTTCCTGTGACATATTCTCTTCATCTACATCCTGCATCATCCACTGCTCTATCACTTCACAACATTGTGTCAGAGTTGCCACTGTTTTCTGCTCCTTCCCTTGCTATGTAACTCCAATTGAACTTTTGTACTAGTTTCCTACTGATGGTTTCAGAGCATCTTCATATGGCAAGTGATCAGATGCTTCCAGTTCCACCTGTTTCTCTATAATTTGGGAACTCATCGTTCCATCACATTGTAATGTTACCCAAGTTGGATTTCTACAACAAATACTTCACTTTGCAGGTAATCTATAACTTCAGTTTCTATTCTTTAACTTCTCCATTACTTATGTTCTTTTATACTGCCCCTATGTTTTCTTACTTTTTTATTGTGAAATTTTCCATATATGGAAACATTTGCCTGAATTTTTCTTCACATATATTTGGTGATGCTTATTTTGCGTTGATGGTTTTTGCTTTCTCCTTTGCATAAATATTGCACTGTATTAAATCTCTTTTTCTTTCCCATGTCCATATTTTTTCTTCACGTCTCCCGCTCCATTTGTTTCTCTTTGCTTTAAGGGCTCATTGTTCCAACAGGCTTCCAAATAACCTGTGTTAGACTTTCTACACTAAATTCTTCACTTTGCATATTCCATAACTTCAGCTCCAGTTTCTTCAACTTCTACTTTTCTACTTTACTAATCTTCTGTTCCAAGTCCCCCCCTTTTTTGCCTGTACAACATTCCTAATGTTTGGTGAGTATTTTTATGTTATTTTGAACATGCAGGTTTACTTTAGGTCTATTGTCTATAATTACTCCAAGAGGTTTTGTATGGAAGACTACTTGTATCTTTTGGGAAAAACCCAAACTTAAATTTAAACTTTCCAATGCTTATAATATATGTTTTCTAAATGTCAAAAGTTTTTTTTCTTTTTTATTTTATTGATAGTTGTAACCACCTCTCACTAGATCATTGACGTTGCTGAATGTTCAACCAACATATTTATTATTCCTCTAACAACGCTTTTCCTTCTGCTCAGTTCAAAGGTTTGGTCATCATTTATTAACAGCAGAAAAAATGCCTCTAATCTGTTATTAATACATTAATCATTATTACATTAGAAAGCTGCTGTAAAATTGACCACATTTAGAGGGAGGCTTTCCATTTTTGGTAACAAATTAACCACTGTCAAATAGCGTAACATGAGGAAATTATTTATTTTTGCTTCGTTAAGTTGTTGTTGTGTCTTTCGGCTTTTCCCGGTTAGGGGTCACCACAGCAGAACTCCGGTCCGCTAATGATTGACAGTAGATTTTTACATGCCGAGTTTCCGGCCCTGATGCACAACCTTCAATGAAGGTATGCCCATTCACGCATGTCTCCACACAGAAGACGCTCTAGCTGAGAATCGAACAGGACAACGTCTTACTGTGAGGAGACAACGCTACCGTTAAGTACTTCCACTAAATAAGGGGCTACACTGTAACCATAAGTCTTAAAAATTCAAAAAGTATATCATGAACATACTCAAAAACATGCCACTAGATGCACTGGCTATACAATGGTTCCAGTCCTACTTAAACAGACAGCAGGCTGTAGTATGGGAGAACAACTTATCTACCCACCTCCCCATTGCCCTTGGTGTCCCTCAAGGGTCCATATCAGGCCCTCTCCTATTTTCTATTTTTATTAATGACCTACATTCTGTAATAACTCAAGCTACCTGTATTCAATACACAGATGATTCCATGTTAATATGCTCAGCCACTTCTCCATCAGACCTACAGACCCTAATCCAAAATGTGTTAAATACAGTTGAGAAATGGCTTCTACACCTTTGCCTCATCTTGAACCCCCCCAAAAAAAACTCTTACTATTCACTCCCACCTGTAGAGCCTCCCCACTTAACTTTACTGTTACATCAAACAATGGTACTATCATATCTCCTGATCCCACTACAAAACGTCTAGGGGTACTAAGTGATAACAACCATAACATTGATACTCATATTAACAGTACTATAAAAACAGTCAACAAAAAACTAGGCTCCCTCTATAGGATCAAACCCTTCCTGACTCCATTAGCCAGGGCTACTATTGCCCATACCCACTTAATCTTTACTCTCCTCTGTGCCCCCCCATATATACTAATCTGTGTAAAAACAACCTGAGGAAGCTGGCTATCTCCTACAATAATATTGCCCGATTTGCCACTGGCTCTGCTTTCAGAACCCATTATTGTTATAATCTTGAACAACTAGGATGGCTAGAGTTGCCTAATCTACTACTATTTAACCAATTAACAGTCGCTCACAAGATCCTGTATCAACCTACTAACACACCAATACTTACAAACCTTATCACCCCCTACAATAACATTAAGACCCTTCGCTGATCAAATAAACTACTTGTACAAATAGGTAAAGCTAACAATATGGCTGGTGACGCCTTGTTCGCTAATACTGTGGGTAAAACCAAGAACTCCCTCCCCAGTGACCTTACCTCCCTTTCCTCAACAACACTATTTAAAAACAAACTGAAACTATGCATTAAATCACATTGGTTATGCCCTTGTGCTAACCCTGACTAAATACCTCACTTATCTCTGGGTACTTATCACTATGCCTGTATAAACTAGTTGCTATTCTGTTAACCTTAGAGTGTGCTTTTATATATTAATCTAATGTCATTATAAATATCTTCTTATAACTATCCATATATGATATGTACTATGATTCTGTAAGCAGAAATGTAAGGAAATGTAAAGAACTGCTAAAACCTGAAATGTACCTGCATCTGTAAAATGGTCATATAATATAAATAATACTGTGTTTTGTGGAGCTTTTCTCCCCTGGCCTCTACTGAAAATGGACACATATCCAGTTGGACTAGCCCGGTCAACAAATGTAAAATAATTAAATAAAATAAAATGAATCTTGATTATTTATTGTTGTAATATTTATCAATCCCCTATGTTTCCTGAGATTGTAAAAACATTATTTAAAAATATATTGTTTAATGCATTTGTAACCAGGAATCCACTAGGCATAAGGGCTTCTTTTCAGTGGAAACCTGACATCAATGCTTAATTAAGTTTCTGGTTTACTCACAAAAACAGGAACCAAGGGAATCAAACCCAAGACTACGGGATGAAGTTCACTTACTGCACACAGTCTTATTTCTTTCCACTGAAATTTTAGAAAGTTCCTTTATTATTTAAGAAAGCTATATCTCTCTCTCAAAATGCATATCATAAGTCTAAATAATAAACTACCCCTGTAGCAAATATGTTTATAAAGCTACTGCAGTGCTTTACATATCAAACTAGGAGAGGCATGCGTCTTTATTTAGTATGGCATACGTTAAAAACTCATTTTATAAGCCATGTATTATTTCAATTTATGACTGCAAATTATTTAAAATAGCAAAGGGTCCTATTTATCTGATTAGGCGGTTGCTGATTCCTCTCTTTAGATTTAAGTTATTAAAAATTTTCCAGATTGTGTTTAAGTTGCCTTATTGATTCTATGCTTTAATTCCCTAATCAGCATTTTCTGCTATGACCCCTTTACAAGTCCATCAACTGCACGATTTAAAAGCATTCCACAGTACAAAAAATCCTGAAACAGTTTTATCTAGTGAAAATATTTGTCTTTTTTTTAACATCATTGTGTCAGTGTGCTCTTGTGAATTGTGGAATACCCTGTAATTTCTTCACCAGACTGAGATGAAATTACTGAAAGGATTTCCATATACTGAATAAGAAAATGCACTGATTTGTTTATTTTATTTCATCCACAAAAAGCATTGCCTGTTAAAAATAGTATGTATAACCTTTGGCTGACTCCAGTAGTTTTAAACACAGCAATTCCTTGAGGCTTCTTCCTTCTAAGTAGCTATAACCAGAGTATTAGCTAAAGGATTACTGGAATGTAGAACCATATGCTAAATCTGACACATAAATGGTGTATTTATGCACATTTGGTGTCAGCCCTAATGACAAGCTGCTCTTCCAGGACCAATATGTGTAATCCATTGGTGATGAGGGCCAGATTCATGAATGCCTACATTAAGTGTAGACCTTTCTGAGGGAACAACACAAGCATAATTACCTCCTTCCTCCTAATTTTAGTTTTCTTACTAATTTTCTTGTAGCCTTAAATATTGAGGCAGTGTCATAAAGGTTACCACAATGCATAGACTACATTAACACTTAGTGTAATCTTTCTGGGAGACTAGAAAGCACAAGTAATGTGGTAGGGATATTCCTGAATACAGAATGTGTACACTTAGTGTAGATGTTAATGAATCTAGCATTTTGAAGAACAAATCCACAAATGCGCTATACAATATTACTATTTCATCGGTCCTGTATCAAATATGTGTCTCTGTTCTCTTTCGGTAATATATCACCATCATCAAGTCATTTGTAAACAGACAGCAAAGGAAACCAGAAAAAGTCAGCATACTGTAGCGGGGTTGGTGATGTCATATCTGGTACTGGCTAATGGCCCGAACTGCAGAATAACTGCTGGGACAGTTTGAAGGGTGGATGGACTGAGCCATCACTGACAGCTCATCTGCCCTTCAGGGAAGAAAAGGTATATACCAATGTATGCACAGCTTTTAGCAAATGTTCAAAAGCTCATAGGTAAGTGCTAGGCTAGCGGCCACTGTGGGCCGTTTTAAGCTTATCCCGTTTCCCTTTGGCTGCTTGAACTAACATATCCCATTTGGTGTTAGATTAGCCTTACCCATCCCATGGACAATAATTATATATTATCCTTAGTTATAATAACTGGGATCATAACACAGATAACCTGAAGGGACCCATTCATGGGATAAAGCATTTAGAGAATGCCTCTGTCCATTAGTACTTTAGGGACAATTTTCCGTTTCTCATCCAGAGATTCATGTTGCACTTGAATATGGACAGTATGAGCTCTATTTTACATGGGTGGGGAGTCTGATCCACAGCAGCGGTATCCTCTATAAGATAAATCTGTCCCTCCAGACTGTTCTGTTGATGTTGCAGAAGAGGTTTACATCCCTAGATCAAGTATTTCTGATGTCATTTCACTTGCTAATATGCAGTAGACCTGTTAGTACTGGGTCAGAAGATGCCTTGTATGCCAGACAAAGGTCACCTCTTAGAAGCTGAAGAATCACCACAGACAACAGCCCTGGTGGAGTTAGAAGGCTGTAGTTAAGGGTCATCAGCAGAATACACTGTAGCACAACTCTGTACCACCCAACTTCCCCAAAGAAAAAAAAAATCCAAGCCTTAAATAAATCACAGCTTCACCTTCAAATCCACCCCCAACTCTCATCTACACTCCTCTATGGACTTCATCTTCACCAAAGCAGAGAAGATTCAATCTACAAAGGATACAATTGGAGGATAATTAATAAAAGGAACAGAAATGAAGGAATGAATGGATTGCTAAAGGAAGCAAAGTGGTTGGACATCTGAGACATTAAAATGAAGTCCCATCTGCCTGAAAAGGTTGTAACATAAGCGGATGCAAAAGGTCTCATGACACATATGGAAAAAATTGGGGGGTACTTTGTTCATTTACGATTCCCAATATTTACAACATATTTGCATTAGAGAAAATAAATATGCACATACAAACATATTTATAGTTTAATAATACTATCAACAGAAAATATTCACTTACCCCATCCTTTTCGCCAGTCATCTCAGGCTATATTATTCAATACATCACATAACTCCATTTTTATTAAATAAGACATCATCACATCTACCTTTACACATGTACTACATTAAAGTAACAATTATTCTAACTCACAAATTATCTGTACAAACATAACAGCCCTACAATAACATTTATGTCTATCTTAGCTTTCTGTTCACCTGTATAATTAGTATTCACATCTCATATGTTTTTGAATCTCAAACATTTAAGAAAATATAGTTGATGGTTTCTACTACTTTATACATACATATATATATATATATATATATATATATATATATATATATATATATATATACACACACACACACACACATATATATATATATATATATATATATATATATATATATATATATATATATATATATATACATATATATATACATATACATATACAGTGGAGATAAAAAGTGTACACTCCCCTGTTAAAGTGCAGTGCCAGGTTTTTGTGATATAAAAAAATTAGACTACAATAAATCATTTCAATTTTTTCCACCTTTAATGTGACCTATAACCTGTACAATTCAATTGAAAAACAAGCAAATCTGTTAGTGGAAAAATATAAAAAATAGAAAATGTACAATACGTTGGTTGCATAAGTGTCCACACCGTTAAACTAATACTTTGTTGAAGCACCTTTTGATTTAATTACAACATTCAGTCTTCTTGGGTAGGAGTCTATTAGCATGGCACATCTTGACTTGGCAATATTTGCCCACTCTTCCTTGCAAAATGTGCTCCAAATCTGTCAGATTGCAAGGGCATCTCTTGTGTACAGCCCTCTTCAGGTCACCCCCAGATTTTCTATTGGAGTTAGGTCTGGGCTCTGACTGGGCCATTCCAAAACTTTAATTTTCTTTTGGTGAAGCCATTCTTTTGTTGATTTGGATGTATGATTAGGATAACTGTTGTGTTGAAAGGTGAAATTCCTCTTCATCTTCAGCTTTCTAGCAGATGCCAGAAGGTTTTTGGTCAAAAGTGAATGGTATTTGGAACTGTTCATAATTACCTGCACCTTGACTAAAGCCCCAGTTCCAGCTGAAGAAAAGCAACCCCAAAGCATGATACTGCCACCACCATGCTTCATCATGGGGATGGTGTTCTTTTGGTGATGCAAAGTGTTGTTTTTCTGCCAAATGTACCTTTTGGAATTGTGGCCAAAAAGTTCAACCTTGGTCTCATCAGACCATAACACATTTTCCCATATGCTTTTGGGAGACTTCATGTATTGTTTTGCAAATTTTAGCTGGGCCTGGATGTTTTTCTGTGTAAGAAAAGGCTTCCATCTTGCAACCCTACTCCATAGTCTCGACATATGGAGAACATGGGAGACAGATTATTGTCACATGTAGTACACAACCAGTACTTGCCAGAAATTCCTGAAGCTCCTTCAGTGTTGCTGACGGTCTCTTGGCAGCCTCCCTGACCAGTTTTTTTCCAGTTTTGTCATCAATTTTGGAGGGAAGTCCAGTTCTTTGCAACGTCACTGTTGTCCCATATTTTCTCCACTTTTTGATGACTGTCTTTACTGTGTTCCATGGTATATCCAATGCTGTGGAAGTTTTTTTGTACCCTTCTCCTGACTGATACCTTTCAACAATGAGATCCCTTTGATGCTTTGTACGCTCTCTGTGAACCATGGCTTTTGCTGTAGCAGGCAACTGAGTAAAGGTCAGGAAAATCCTACCTAGGACAGCTGAACTTTATTTGGGGTTAATCAGAGTCTCTTTAATTGATGGCAGGTGTATACCCAAGAAGACTGAATGTTGTAATTAAATCAAAAGGTGCTTCAACAAAGTATTAGTTTAAAGGCGTGCATGCTTATGCAACCAGCTTATTGTATGTTTTTTATTTTTTAGTATATTTTTTTTCCACTAACAGATTTATTTGTTTTTCAATTGAATTGTACAGGTTATAGGTCACATTAAAAGTAGGAAACGTTTTGAAATGATTTATTGTGGTCTCATGTTTTTATATCACAAAAACTGGCATTTTAACAGGGGTGTATACACTTTTTATGTCCACTGTATATATATTCATATATATATATATATATATATATATATATATATATATATATATATATATACACACATACATATATATTATATAGTATGAACCCTATATTTCTGTTTTTTTTTTTTTTTATTTTCATCATGTGTGGGGAAACAGTATAGCAGAGAATGTGTTATGTTATTATTTTTGGTGGGTATACTAGTTTAGTTCAGCTGTACCTGTTAACTTTAGACAATCATTTTTACTTCTCAGAATGATTTTGCATTATGTGGTAAGTTATAAACATGTGTGTGTGTGTGTGTGTGTGTGTGTGTGTGTGTGTGTGTGTGTGTGTGTGTGTGTGTGTGTGTGTGTGTGTGTGTGTGTGTGTGTGTGTGTGTGTGCGCGCATGTGAGTGCATGTGTGTGTGCATGTTCATAGGTTGGTACTAGGCTATCAGCCCTAGGGCCTATACAAGCCTAGCCATAACAATTCCCTGACTATTTCTTCCCACACTATTTACTTTCCTGGACCCCTGTCTAACAGGGCGACTGACGTGATCCCCGGGGTGAATTTCCTTTCTCCCATCCAATTGTCAAGGTTCCTTTTGAAGAGGGCCAAAGAGGCCTACATGATATGTATGGGCAGCCTATTCCAGAGTCTGGGGAGTCTCTGGGTCAGGAACCTATCCCTCCAGCATGTTTTGTTTATTGTGATGACAAGGTTTAGATCCCTGGAGCATGTGCCTCTGAGGGATTGGGATTTCTTTAAGTGTAGCATGTCCAACAGCTCTGGGTTTGACATGGCCTTGAACGTTAAGCAGAGATTGCCTCTGAATAGACGATATGCAACAGAGTATAGCTGGAGTTTTTTAAGACGGTCAGCATAGGGCATCTGCTTTAGGCCTGTGATTCCTTTAGTGAGGTATTTCTGTGGCCTTTCCAGTTGTTGCAGATGTCTTAAGAGGTACATACCAAATGGGGCATTGTATTCTATAATGGGTCTAATCCCGCGGTGGTGGTGCTGCTGTAGCGTTGTCGCCTCACAGTAAGATGCTGTCCAGTTCGATTCTCAGCTAGAACGTTGTCTGCGTGGAGACATGCGTGAATGGACGTACCTTCATTGAAGGTTGTGCGTCAGGTCTGGCAAGCCGGTACGTAAAAATCAACTGCCAATCATTAGCGGACCGGAGTTCTGCTGTGGCGACCCCTAACCGGGAAAAGCCGAAAGACACAAACAATTCTATAATGGGTCTAATGAGGTATGAATACAGTGGGACAATAACCTCCATTTTACTGGATGAAAAGCCCTTAGTGATGAGGTGTGTCACATAGAAGGATTTCCTGACTGTTGTGGCGATGTGGTTATTGAAGGTGAGACCACTGTCCACCTGTGTCCCTAAGTCTCTTATCACATTTTCAGTGTTTAGTGTACTGTCACCTATGTGGTAATTCACAGGTACATGTTTTTTCCCAAAGGGGATAACTATACATTTCTTGGCATTGAGCTTGAGCCCATGGCTCTGGCACCAAGCATCTGTTTTTGTAAGGCCCTTTTGTAGAGTATCCACATCATTTGGGGATTCAATAATGGCTCCCAGTTTGCAGTCATCTGCGAACTTTGTTAGCCAGAGTCCCTTAGTGTTGGCCTGTACTTCAGAGAACTAGATGCCAAACAAGAGCGGTCCCAGGACTGATCCCTGAGGTACTCCACTTGTCACTTGTCTGGAGCTGGATTTGGAGTCAGCTACTTTTACAGTGTGGGTTCTGTCAGTAGGCCAGTTGGCAACCTATCGAGTGATGTAGGGACTAATGGCCAGCTTAGTAAGTGTGTGCATGTGTGTGTGTGCGTGCATGTGTGTGCATTGCAGTTTGTCACTTGTGTGGTCAACAACTGTTCAGTCAGCTATATATAAGCAATATTCTGACATATTAAGTAAGTCA
The DNA here is from genome assembly GCF_019279795.1 of Protopterus annectens. Classification (NCBI taxonomy): domain Eukaryota; kingdom Metazoa; phylum Chordata; order Ceratodontiformes; family Protopteridae; genus Protopterus; species Protopterus annectens. The sequence goes on along the minus strand of NC_056740.1, from coordinate 484,105,032 downwards.
GTTAAAAATGCATTTTAATATGAATGTTAGTGAGAAAAAAAATGGAAACTGAAGAATATGCAGACTTTAAGTTTTATGTAGGCTGATAAAAGTAGTAGAATCATTATGATGGATGTAAATCAGTATAAAGACAGTATGTATAAATTATTATGAAACAAAAAGAGTTACAATAAAGTTTCTTATCAAGATATTATAGTATACAATGAAACTGCCGATGTTTTAACAGAGTTACTAGAACAGTTTACTGTCGCGGTGGTGGTGCTGCGGTAGCATTGTCGCTTCACAGTAAGACGCTGTCCAGTTAGATTCTCAGCTAGAGCGTCTTCTGCGTGGAGGCATGCATGAATGGGCGTACCTTCGTTGAAGGTTGTGCGTCAGGCCTGCCAAGCCGGTACATAAAAATCAACTGCCAATCATTAGCGGACCGGAGTTCCACTGTGGCGACCCCTAACCGGGAAAAGCCGAAAGACACAAACAAACTAGAACAGTTTACTGATGAGGATTTCTATGATTTTTATTAGTGTCTAAAGGTAGGTTTGGCATCTTATTTGGTATTCCTAAAATTCACAGTAATAAAACTGAATCATTAGCCAGTTTAGCATACATTATTTTAAATCCATTAGCTCAAAAACTGCTTTCATATACAAGGGATCCATAAGGTTTATTACACCATTTAAGAGAATCTGAATTCAAAGGAGAAACCATGTTGTTTATTTTAGACATAGAAAGCGTATGCACATGCATTCCACAAGATCTTAGTTTAAAGTATCTTAGACTATTTTTGACAGAAAAGAAGCTGCCTCGTGTTTATATAAAGAATGCATGTTTAATTTTATGCAAGAAATGTGTACAAATGTACAAGCAGAACAGGAGCAGAAGTAAGGACTCAAGCCAATATACAAAAATTCAAGAATATCCAGATAGTAAAATCCATAAGTAGAGTCCAATCAATAATAATAAAATCCACAAGAGTTTATTCAATTATAAACGGATGAGCGCTTTCACTACATCCATATAGATCTGATGAAGCTAATATAGTGAAGGCGCTCATCCGTTTATAATTGAATAAACTCTTGTGGATTTTATTATTATTGATTGGACTCTACTTATGGATTTTACTATCTGGATATTCTTGAATTTTTGTATATTGGCTTGAGTCCTTACTTCTGCTCCTGTTCTGCTTGTACATTTGTACACATTTCTTGCATTTTATATTTGTTGGGGAACGAGAGCATTTACCTGTGCAGCAGCTGGTTTGACCTACGTACATATATGTTTAATTTTAGATTTAATACTAAAGAATATTTTTGTAATTGATGTAAAGCATTCTCATGCACTTAGAGGAATAGCTATGCCAGCCGTAATGGTGCGAGCTTTTGTTAATACTGTTTTAGGATGATGGGGAAATTAATATTTATTCAAACAGGAATTATATGCTGATAACATGACTTTTTAAAAATATTCTAAAGATGATTTAATATTTATTTGGAGTGCTACAGAAAATGAAATTATAGTTTTCTTGGGCAACCTAAATAAATACAGATTTTTTTAAATTAACACTTCGTACAAAGGGGAAAACTGTGACATTTTTAGACTCAGTAATAGCTATGATTGAAGGTAGTATTTTATTTCTACAATACATAAGAAACCAACTGTTGATAATAGTTGCTTATATTTTAACTAGTGTGCATCCTAAGAAACAAGCTGAATGTTGTTAGACGACATTTCAAGATGATATCAAAAATGGTTACAGATGATAGCATATTTGACAACAAACGTGAACTGTTAAAATGGTTTTTAGAAAGAAGAATTGGTTAAAATTTAAGAGGATGTTAAAGAACATAGGAAAGATAAATTTAAACCAATCATATTGTATGAAGGACAGGTTTTAAATAAGGTATGTACTGACAAAAAGAATGCTTGTGTTTTTATATGCCAATGACAGTCGATAGTATTAACGTTAAGAAAATATTGATAAACAATTGGAAAACTATACAAAGCAATTAGGAGTTAATTAATACTGTAGGTATTACACCCAGCATAATATATAAAAGGGGTTATAATATCAAACCATGTTTAGAAAGAGGTGATGAAGATTATTATAGGGGCAACAATATGTCCAACAAAGGGGCATATTAATGTAATAAATGTAAATGATATAAATGAAGGTAGTGTTCTGACATTACCAAGAGTAAACAGAAGTAAAGGTTGTACAAATTGGTATAATTGTCACTCTATTAATGTTATTTACGTGTCTGTTTGTTTAACTTGTGACAGTTTTTATGTGGGTAAAACAGCTAGAAAACTGTCTGGGTGTAAATATGAACATATTTATGCTATTAATACTAGAATGACAAAAATGTTTTGTACAAACATTCTCTAAAATGTGTCAACATTGTCTGTATGACTTTGGTGGGGGGGGGGTCATGGGTTCCTACAACACCAAGGACATTTGTAACAGAATTCTTTTGAGAGATAGGGCAGCCACTCACATAGTGGAAGTACACAAAAGGTATTACACTAGATCACTACAAGCAACCAATGCCATCGCCTTCTCTGTACCACACTGCCTTTAGGCTAGCCTAACCACACTGACAATATTACAGGAACCAGGAACAAACTCATTTCAATCAATACAACCCAAACAGAAACTGTCCGGCACAATGAACTGGAGGCCACACAACTACTCTGTATTTTCATAGTACTCTTTTTTACTAGCTGTTCCGCACTCCATCCACTATGATACGCATAGTAAAAAAAAACTAAAAGTGCATTATACTGAGGGGCATATTTCTCACCTGTCCCTGATTTCTGCCCTGTCTGTCATAAAATGTTATATTTCCTAATATATTACTAAAGATTACAGCCAGTGATGCCAGACATTAGAGTTTCACATTTTTTATCATTCAGAAAATGCGCCTGGATCTAAAAACTTGGTAAGTGAATTAAGAGTAACTTTAAATGATGTCCCTGATTTTGGGCCTTTGCCTCCCCCCACTATTATTTTTGTTTTTTATCTAGAATTTCTGAGCAAATAAGTTGAGAGTTTTGTTGAGTAGGTTACAGTGTTCACACAAATCTATCTGGTCACATGCTTATAAAATAAATAGTAAATAAATAACAAATTTAACAAATCTCGGCCTGCTGCTTTTCAGTGTCTGCTTCCCTACTAACTACAGGGCTAAATGACTAAGTTCTGTTGCTAATACCAGACTTTGGAGTTTCAGACGTATTGTTCAGAACAAGTGTGCAGAAAAGTCTCTTGGTATGTGAACTGCAGTAAAAGCTAAAAATTATCCCTGCCTGCAGCCATGTGTAGCCCCATTATTTGTCTTTGTATAGAGTAATAAGGTTGCAAAATTTGCCACCAACAAACTATACTGCATCCAGCACTGTACTGCCCTTAAGGTATTCAATTGGCTCAAACTGGCTTACCACTTAAATGACATATAGGTTATCACACACAACACTATTCACAGATCTGGTGACTGCCCTGCGTTTAGTCTCATTCTGCATTCCTATCACCCTAATAGACTAATATGATCTCATGAACAACATCACCTCGGCTTATATAAACCCCGCAGTCCTCTGGCCAAAGTCTATAGAATTCTATCCCTCTGCAAATTAGATCTACTTCTAGCCTCTCCATCTTTGAAAAACTACTAAAAGACCACTTAAATAAGACTCGGATCTGGCACTATCCTTGGATGAACTAATCCCTCCACCCCAGCATAGTTCTTATTGTGGTTGTTAAAGCTAGTAACATTTAAAGTTTTTTTTTACTGGAAAATTTCCTACGTTCCCACAAGATTAACGTTGTTATTGTTTGTGAAACATGGTTAAAGAACAATGACTAGAAACCAGTTCTGTCAGGGTATAAATGTTTTTACTGTAACAGACATTCTAACAAAAAATGAGGTGGAGGTGTTATGACAGGGATTAAAGATAGTTATGAGACCTGTGATTATTACATGTTCAATGATAACACCAATACTATAGACTGTGTAACTGTGACAATGAAGACAACCCTGGAACATATAACAGTTGTTGGAGTGTACAGACCACCAAAGTCAAGTGCAGATGACCTAGAGGAATTCATACATTTCTTGTATGAAACACAGGAGGGAAGAATAATATTAGCTGGGGACTGAAATTTACTAGAAACAGACTGGAATAATATTGATTCAACAACATTATTAAGGAAATTATTTACAACGTACATTCAGGAGCAACAATTGCTTCAGTTTTAAACAAACTACCAGGGAATGGAACATACTAGACATTGTTTGTGTTTCTTAAGAAATTACTGTTACTTTATGTCAACGTTTACCACCATTGATGTGCAGTGATCATGAGGTTATAAAGGTTAATCTGTTGCTAGATAATTCTGCCAAACTGAAATCTAAACCTATGCACAGAAGGTTAATTACAGATTATACGGAAGCAAAACAGTTATTATGTAAAACTAGCTGGAGTGAGGTGTTCGGTGGAAAACTGCAGATGGAATGTGGAAAGTTTTGAAAGAGAAGTTGTTAGACTGCAAAAAATCAAAAAAATGTTTAACATCAGGATCTAGGTATACAACATCAGGAGGACAAATTTCCATAAGAACACGATATCTGATTAAGGTGAGAGACAAAAAATATAAGAAATGGAAGAGAGGTCGAACTACAACTTTGAAAACTGAAATAAACAAGCTGGACAAACAGATTAAGCATAGTGTTTGACAAAATGAAGAAAAATTTGAAGAACATGTATATGAAGATATTGAGCATAATAGGAAACCTTTTATAGATACATAAGATGTGGAAAGAGTAAAGACACAATTTGGTAAACTGTGTGCAGATTCTAAATGTTATTCTCAAACACAACAGATTTAGATATATTTACAAAATCTTATGCAAAACAGTTTGGCTCCACAAAAGGTGTGATAAGCTGTCCTAGTGACATCCAGGCAACCCCAGATACTGGGCTCAAATTAGATTATATCAGAAAAGAACTGTGCAAACTGGATACAAACAAAGCACAGGCAGGAGATGGAATTAGTAACAATGACCTGAGAACACTTCAGCAAGAACTTACAGTACCATTATATTTATTATTCACTAGGTCAAATAAATACGGGGAGATTCCTCAAGACTGGAGACATGTGCTTATTAAACCTGTCTTTAAGGGTAAGGGGAGTAGGATAAATCCAGAGTCATGTAGACCCTTAAGTCTACTTTCATGTTGTAGAAAAATAATGCAGAAGGTACTATTGGATAAGTTAAGTTACTGTCAGAACTAGATAGGTTGGGACTTGAAACCGTGTATCAGCATGCATATGTTGAAAATATAGCTATTACCACCTGTAACATGATGTTCTATAACAATATAATAACAGCTATGAATGAAAAATTGTGCTGCAATGTAATTTATATAGATTTAACTTTAGCATTTGGCAGGGTCATACATAAAACAATGATCAATAAATTATTACAACTAAGTATTGATGTACTCTTGATAAGATGGATAGCTGCATGGCTTACAAATAGGACATGGCAAGTATCATACAGCAATTGGAGAGGTGCAATCTGTGGTTACAGTCAGGGTGTCACACAGGGCTCTCTCCATGGCCCTTACTTGTTTAGATTGTATCTTTCACACCTAACATTTTCATCTGAGGTGTTCTGCAATCTGTATGCAGATGACCTGAAACTGGGTAAACTGATTACATGTGTTACAGATAAGGCATGTCTGCAAAATAGCTTCACTAAATTGACCATTTGGGCACAGGAGAATAATATGCTGATAAATACATCAAAAACTAAGCATATGAAATTTGGGAGACATAAATTGAAAGGTGACTGTTTAATACAGCACACAGTGATTGAAACTGTAGACTCATTGAAGGACCTGGGTATATGGGTAGATTCAGCTATGAGTTTTTCTAATCTTATCAACCAATTGGTTAATGACAGTTATAGAACTATAGATTCTATAAAAAGATTTATGTCTATGAAATCAAACATGATGAAGACATTGTTAATTACATTAGACCCAAACTTGAGTATGGAATAACAATATGGAAACCCTATAAGAAAACAACCATGAGTAAACTGGAAAGAGTATAGAGGAAATATACCAAGAGCATCCATGGATGTGAAAATTTAAGTTATTATGAAAGACTAAAATATCTGAACTTGTGCAGTGTCTCTTACAGACATTTAAGAGGAGATCTTATCCAAGTATATAGGGCATTTAGAGACAACTACCTGTGGGAATGTTTGGGGTTATCAAAAAGTACTACAGAATCATCAGACAACCTATGCAGAACAGAATAAATCTAAGATGACTTCTCTGCTTAATTTAGCAGAAACATATCGGCGTCAAGTAGGAATAGAAATCAAACCAGAAGTAGATAAAAATCAGGCAGCAACTGAATGTGCCAAAAACTAAAAGAAAGAATATAAGGTGAAAGACCAGATGAGAAGGCAAGAAATGTGGAAAAAGCAAGTATACAAAACTTCTGGAAGAACCTCATATTGATCAGGAATGAATGCAGGAATGGTTAAGGAGACGTGAATTCAAACCAAGAGATGAAAGGTTATTTGGCAGCCCAAGATAGTGGGCTACAAAAACGCTGGTTTACAAAGTCCATTGAACATGTGGGAGAAACAGACGAATGTAGGTTTTGTAAAACCAAATTTGGAAACAGTTGCACAGAACTGTATACTGAAAGGCATAATAATGTGGTAAGACTGTTACACCGGGGATTGTGCAAACATTATGGTACTGAAGTGGATGAAAAATACTGGAAACATGATCCTCAAAGCATCATAGAAAATGATGTTTATATCACATGGGATCACCCATTACCAACAGTTCAAAAGATAGATGCTAGAAAACTGGATATAGTGGTCCAAGAAAAGAAGACAAAAGTAGCATTGATCACTGAAATCGGCACACCCAGTGACTACATTGTCTTGTGTACAGGGAGACAAAGTCATAAAATACCAGGATCTGCAGGCAGAAATGAGTGCAATGTGGAAGAAAGATACCCAGACAATTCCAATAATAGTAAGGAGCAACGGGACTTATCAAAAAGAATCTACAATCATATTTAGATATTTTACCAATCCATGTAACCCCGTACGAATTGAAGAAGGAGTCATTACTGGGCACATTGTGGGTGCTGCAAAGAGCACTTCTGGCTGACATCAAAGACTGAAACAATACTAATTTCATGAAATTTAATCGTACTTTGACTTAGGAATGGGGTCCATTCCTGTTATGGTATTAGAAACCCAAAAGATTTGGCGAAATTACAAAAAGATTATATAGGAATGAGAAGTGTAATAACTGGTTCTCTGACAGAGTAGCTGATGCATGGAACAGACTACCAAATTACATTAAAGTACTAGAGAATCATCAGACAACCTATGTAGAAGGTTCTATAGGAATGAGAAGTGCACTAACTGGTTCTGTGACAGAGTAACTGATGCATGGAACAGACTACCAAATTACATTAAAGTACTAGAGAATCATCAGATAACCTATGTAGAAGGTTCTATAGGAATGAGAAGTGCACTAACTGGTTCTGTGACAGAGTAACTGATGCATGGAACAGACACCAAATTACATTAAAGTACTAGAGAATCATCAGACAACCTATGTAGAAGGTTCTATAGGAATGAGAAGTGCACTAACTGGTTCTGTGACAGAGTAACTGATGCATGGAACAGACACCAAATTACATTAAAGTACTAGAGAATCATCAGACAACCTATGTAGAAGGTTCTATAGGAATGAGAAGTGCACTAACTGGTTCTCTGACAGAGTAACTGATGCATGGAACAGACACCAAATTACATTAAAGTACTAGAGAATCATCAGACAACCTATGTAGAAGGTTCTATAGGAATGAGAAGTGCACTAACTGGTTCTCTGACAGAGTAACTGATGCATGGAACAGACTACCAAATTACATTAAAGTACTAGAGAATCATCAGACAACCTATGTAGAAGGTTCTATAGGAATGAGAAGTGCACTAACTGGTTCTCTGACAGAGTAACTGATGCATGGAACAGACTACCAAATTACATTAAAGTACTAGAGAATCATCAGACAACCTATGTAGAAGGTTCTATAGGAATGAGAAGTGCACTAACTGGTTCTGTGACAGAGTAACTGATGCATGGAACAGACACCAAATTACATTAAAGTACTAGAGAATCATCAGACAACCTATGTAGAAGGTTCTATAGGAATGAGAAGTGCACTAACTGGTTCTGTGACAGAGTAACTGATGCATGGAACAGACACCAAATTACATTAAAGTACTAGAGAATCATCAGATAACCTATGTAGAAGGTTCTATAGGAATGAGAAGTGCACTAACTGGTTCTGTGACAGAGTAACTGATGCATGGAACAGACTACCAAATTACATTAAAGTACTAGAGAATCATCAGACAACCTATGTAGAAGGTTCTATAGGAATGAGAAGTGCACTAACTGGTTCTGTGACAGAGTAACTGATGCATGGAACAGACTACCAAATTACATTAAAGTACTAGAGAATCATCAGACAACCTATGTAGAAGGTTCTATAGGAATGAGAAGTGCACTAACTGGTTCTGTGACAGAGTAACTGATGCATGGAACAGACTACCAAATTACATTAAAGTACTAGAGAATCATCAGACAACCTATGTAGAAGGTTCTATAGGAATGAGAAGTGCACTAACTGGTTCTGTGACAGAGTAACTGATGCATGGAACAGACTACCAAATTACATTAAAGTACTAGAGAATCATCAGATAACCTATGTAGAAGGTTCTATAGGAATGAGAAGTGCACTAACTGGTTCTGTGACAGAGTAACTGATGCATGGAACAGACTACCAAATTACATTAAAGTACTAGAGAATCATCAGACAACCTATGTAGAAGGTTCTATAGGAATGAGAAGTGCACTAACTGGTTCTGTGACAGAGTAACTGATGCATGGAACAGACTACCAAATTACATTAAAGTACTAGAGAATCATCAGACAACCTATGTAGAAGGTTCTATAGGAATGAGAAGTGCACTAACTGGTTCTGTGACAGAGTAACTGATGCATGGAACAGACACCAAATTACATTAAAGTACTAGAGAATCATCAGACAACCTATGTAGAAGGTTCTATAGGAATGAGAAGTGCACTAACTGGTTCTGTGACAGAGTAACTGATGCATGGAACAGACTACCAAATTACATTAAAGTACTAGAGAATCATCAGACAACCTATGTAGAAGGTTCTATAGGAATGAGAAGTGCACTAACTGGTTCTGTGACAGAGTAACTGATGCATGGAACAGACACCAAATTACATTAAAGTACTAGAGAATCATCAGACAACCTATGTAGAAGGTTCTATAGGAATGAGAAGTGCACTAACTGGTTCTGTGACAGAGTAACTGATGCATGGAACAGACTACCAAATTACATTAAAGTACTAGAGAATCATCAGACAACCTATGTAGAAGGTTCTATAGGAATGAGAAGTGCACTAACTGGTTCTGTGACAGAGTAACTGATGCATGGAACAGACTACCAAATTACATTAAAGTACTAGAGAATCATCAGACAACCTATGTAGAAGGTTCTATAGGAATGAGAAGTGCACTAACTGGTTCTGTGACAGAGTAACTGATGCATGGAACAGACTACCAAATTACATTAAAGTACTAGAGAATCATCAGACAACCTATGTAGAAGGTTCTATAGGAATGAGAAGTGCACTAACTGGTTCTGTGACAGAGTAACTGATGCATGGAACAGACACCAAATTACATTAAAGTACTAGAGAATCATCAGACAACCTATGTAGAAGGTTCTATAGGAATGAGAAGTGCACTAACTGGTTCTGTGACAGAGTAACTGATGCATGGAACAGACTACCAAATTACATTAAAGTACTAGAGAATCATCAGACAACCTATGTAGAAGGTTCTATAGGAATGAGAAGTGCACTAACTGGTTCTGTGACAGAGTAACTGATGCATGGAACAGACTACCAAATTACATTAAAGTACTAGAGAATCATCAGACAACCTATGTAGAAGGTTCTATAGGAATGAGAAGTGCACTAACTGGTTCTGTGACAGAGTAACTGATGCATGGAACAGACTACCAAATTACATTAAAGTACTAGAGAATCATCAGACAACCTATGTAGAAGGTTCTATAGGAATGAGAAGTGCACTAACTGGTTCTGTGACAGAGTAACTGATGCATGGAACAGACTACCAAATTACATTAAAGTACTAGAGAATCATCAGATAACCTATGTAGAAGGTTCTATAGGAATGAGAAGTGCACTAACTGGTTCTGTGACAGAGTAACTGATGCATGGAACAGACTACCAAATTACATTAAAGTACTAGAGAATCATCAGACAACCTATGTAGAAGGTTCTATAGGAATGAGAAGTGCACTAACTGGTTCTGTGACAGAGTAACTGATGCATGGAACAGACACCAAATTACATTAAAGTACTAGAGAATCATCAGACAACCTATGTAGAAGGTTCTATAGGAATGAGAAGTGCACTAACTGGTTCTGTGACAGAGTAACTGATGCATGGAACAGACTACCAAATTACATTAAAGTACTAGAGAATCATCAGACAACCTATGTAGAAGGTTCTATAGGAATGAGAAGTGCACTAACTGGTTCTGTGACAGAGTAACTGATGCATGGAACAGACTACCAAATTACATTAAAGTACTAGAGAATCATCAGACAACCTATGTAGAAGGTTCTATAGGAATGAGAAGTGCACTAACTGGTTCTGTGACAGAGTAACTGATGCATGGAACAGACTACCAAATTACATTAAAGTACTAGAGAATCATCAGACAACCTATGTAGAAGGTTCTATAGGAATGAGAAGTGCACTAACTGGTTCTGTGACAGAGTAACTGATGCATGGAACAGACACCAAATTACATTAAAGTACTAGAGAATCATCAGATAACCTATGTAGAAGGTTCTATAGGAATGAGAAGTGCACTAACTGGTTCTGTGACAGAGTAACTGATGCATGGAACAGACTACCAAATTACATTAAAGTACTAGAGAATCATCAGACAACCTATGTAGAAGGTTCTATAGGAATGAGAAGTGCACTAACTGGTTCTGTGACAGAGTAACTGATGCATGGAACAGACACCAAATTACATTAAAGTACTAGAGAATCATCAGACAACCTATGTAGAAGGTTCTATAGGAATGAGAAGTGCACTAACTGGTTCTGTGACAGAGTAACTGATGCATGGAACAGACTACCAAATTACATTAAAGTACTAGAGAATCATCAGACAACCTATGTAGAAGGTTCTATAGGAATGAGAAGTGCACTAACTGGTTCTGTGACAGAGTAACTGATGCATGGAACAGACTACCAAATTACATTAAAGTACTAGAGAATCATCAGACAACCTATGTAGAAGGTTCTATAGGAATGAGAAGTGCACTAACTGGTTCTGTGACAGAGTAACTGATGCATGGAACAGACTACCAAATTACATTAAAGTACTAGAGAATCATCAGACAACCTATGTAGAAGGTTCTATAGGAATGAGAAGTGCACTAACTGGTTCTGTGACAGAGTAACTGATGCATGGAACAGACTACCAAATTACATTAAAGTACTAGAGAATCATCAGACAACCTATGTAGAAGGTTCTATAGGAATGAGAAGTGCACTAACTGGTTCTGTGACAGAGTAACTGATGCATGGAACAGACTACCAAATTACATTAAAGTACTAGAGAATCATCAGACAACCTATGTAGAAGGTTCTATAGGAATGAGAAGTGCACTAACTGGTTCTGTGACAGAGTAACTGATGCATGGAACAGACACCAAATTACATTAAAGTACTAGAGAATCATCAGATAACCTATGTAGAAGGTTCTATAGGAATGAGAAGTGCACTAACTGGTTCTGTGACAGAGTAACTGATGCATGGAACAGACTACCAAATTACATTAAAGTACTAGAGAATCATCAGATAACCTATGTAGAAGGTTCTATAGGAATGAGAAGTGCACTAACTGGTTCTGTGACAGAGTAACTGATGCATGGAACAGACTACCAAATTACATTAAAGTACTAGAGAATCATCAGACAACCTATGTAGAAGGTTCTATAGGAATGAGAAGTGCACTAACTGGTTCTGTGACAGAGTAACTGATGCATGGAACAGACTACCAAATTACATTAAAGTACTAGAGAATCATCAGACAACCTATGTAGAAGGTTCTATAGGAATGAGAAGTGCACTAACTGGTTCTGTGACAGAGTAACTGATGCATGGAACAGACACCAAATTACATTAAAGTACTAGAGAATCATCAGACAACCTATGTAGAAGGTTCTATAGGAATGAGAAGTGCACTAACTGGTTCTGTGACAGAGTAACTGATGCATGGAACAGACTACCAAATTACATTAAAGTACTAGAGAATCATCAGATAACCTATGTAGAAGGTTCTATAGGAATGAGAAGTGCACTAACTGGTTCTGTGACAGAGTAACTGATGCATGGAACAGACACCAAATTACATTAAAGTACTAGAGAATCATCAGATAACCTATGTAGAAGGTTCTATAGGAATGAGAAGTGCACTAACTGGTTCTGTGACAGAGTAACTGATGCATGGAACAGACTACCAAATTACATTAAAGTACTAGAGAATCATCAGACAACCTATGTAGAAGGTTCTATAGGAATGAGAAGTGCACTAACTGGTTCTGTGACAGAGTAACTGATGCATGGAACAGACACCAAATTACATTAAAGTACTAGAGAATCATCAGACAACCTATGTAGAAGGTTCTATAGGAATGAGAAGTGCACTAACTGGTTCTGTGACAGAGTAACTGATGCATGGAACAGACTACCAAATTACATTAAAGTACTAGAGAATCATCAGATAACCTATGTAGAAGGTTCTATAGGAATGAGAAGTGCACTAACTGGTTCTCTGACAGAGTAACTGATGCATGGAACAGACTACCAAATTACATTAAAGTACTAGAGAATCATCAGACAACCTATGTAGAAGGTTCTATAGGAATGAGAAGTGCACTAACTGGTTCTCTGACAGAGTAACTGATGCATGGAACAGACTACCAAATTACATTAAAGTACTAGAGAATCATCAGATAACCTATGTAGAAGGTTCTATAGGAATGAGAAGTGCACTAACTGGTTCTCTGACAGAGTAGCTGATGCATGGAACAGACTACCAAATTACATTAAAGCAAGTACTAGTTTAGATATTTTTAAGAACAGCCTGGACACTTATTATGGGAACAAGTGTTTTGGTATATTGGCAAGCTAGACGGTCTTTCCTCTAAACATGGTTAATTTATTCCTTAGGGAAAGGACAAACTTAATTTTGCCTAGGCTATATTATCTAGTCATCTATGTTGCAAAGTGTGCACTCAATGTGCTTACTGTTATATTCGTGAACTGCAATTTGTGATCTCTTTAACATTTGATAATATTCTTTTCATCAACTTGTTTTCTCTGTCCAAATATTATATTTATATTTCTGGAGCTTTTCATCCTGACCATCCACTGAAAACAGGTGCAATAATCCAGTCAGGCTTTCCCAGTAAACAAATATCAGTAAATAAGTAGATAAATAAATGTTGCTGATGGTGAAGCCAAACTGACTAAAAGTTCTACTGGAATTTTCTCATGTAAAGTCTGTCCCAGCAGCTCACGATAATCAGAGAGGCCATGAAACACAGAATCCTGGAAGGTCGGCAGTTGTAACTCTTACTGGTGAGGGTTTATCCTTGTCCTGATCAGCTTGTCTGCTATAATTTCATGCTCTAACTGAATGAATAAAGCCTGAATAATCATATTTATTTATTTATTCATTCATTCATTTATTTACTGTATTTGTTTTCCTGGACAGTCTAATTGGGCTGAAAGCTACCTCTTTTCAACCGAGGTCCTTGGGTAATAGGCCTCAGAAAAATTCCATCATTACACAAAGATAATAGTAAACAGAGGTATGCAATCAACAATTATAGAACATTTAACCTGGGTATACATTAATCAATAACAGCTTCATATAAAAAGCTATGAGGCATATTTGGAAATAAACCTGATAGAAGGAAAGAAAATGATAAATATAGAAGACTTTAGTATTAAGAGAGATTGTTTTAGGAGAGGTAGAAGGAAAACGAGAGAGAGGTGTAGAACATGGAGGAGATTTTGGACCAATAACTAAAGGTATAGTGTTTGGAAAGAAAAGGAAATAGTAAGGGGCAGGACATTTATCATCCAGGAGTTCTGTAAATGAACTGAAATGTTACCTCCCAGGTAATCATGACAATTCTTCACAGGGGATAAGATGTGCTAATGTGCAGAGGTGCTGGGGAGCACAGATTAAAGACATTAAGAACATTGACAGCTGCCGATATCTATTTGAAATGTATGTGCTTTTAACTGCCTTTCTTGTTCCACAAACCTTGCACACTTTCAACCCTTTTGCTATAGTCCCCCAAGCAAAGTTTGAAACAGTGATCGTGACACATTACATGGAAGAGGAAGGGAGAAGGGAAGGCATGGACCAAGCGATACTCGGTCTGTAACTCCGTTCTTATAAAAATATGAAAGGGTTCAGACTCCTGGCTAATGATTTCAGCTCCTTCTCCTCTAATACCTGTAAACATCTGAGCTCTCCTTTTCCTATTTTGTTTCTCTCACTATTACTTCCCTCACCCTTAATCTTGACTTTTGTATTCCGCGGTGGTGCACTGGTAGTGTTGTTGCCTCACAGCAAGAGGTACTCCTGTTCGATTCTCGACTTGGGTTGGGGAGTGCCTTCTGTGTGGAGTCTGCATGTCCCCCCCGCGGTCGAGTGGGCGTTCGAAAGACATGCATTGAATGGGCGTGCCTTCGTTGAAGGTTGGGTGTCAGGCTGGCAACTCGACACCACAAAAACCAACTGCCAATCATTAGCGGACTGGAGTTAAACTGTGGTGACCCCTAACCAGGAAAAGCCGAAAGACAAACAACAACAACCCTTAATCTTGATTTTGCACATTATTTATCCCTCCTCTTGTACCTACCCCACTTATTACCCCTAGCAAATACTTTTACTCACCCCCCTTTCTCTCTTCCTCATTAATTGTCTGAAGGTTCTTCTCTGACATTTGCTTTATGACTGAGTAATAAACTCATGCACATATAACATGCTTTTGTTTATTTATTTATTTAACATTTGTTGACTGGGAAAGTCTGACTAGGACAGAACCTATTTTCAGTGTAGGCCTGGGAAGAAATGCTCCAGATGCATGTCTTTGGAATGTGGGAGGAAACCGGTGTACCCAGAGGAAACTCACTCAATACTATACGATATTGTGTTTATCCTGTACTACTAATTGTATATGTGTGTTATTCAACATCATATGAGAGTGTCTTTCGGCTTTTCCTGGTTAGGGGTCGCCACAGCGGAACTCCAGTCTGCTAATGATTGGTAGTGGATTTTTACGTACCAGGCTACCAGCCCTGACGCACAACCTTCAACGAAGGCACGCCCCATTCACATATGCCTCCACACAGAAGACGCTCTAGCTGAGAATCGAACGGGACCACGTCTTGCTACGAGGCGACAACGCTACCGCAGCACCACCACCACAGTTACTTATTCAACATCATATATGTATTAATATTTGTATTAATCAATGTATTTATAGCATACTGGAATATGATGTCAGTTTTCATAGACGTGGTAGACGGCAGTGTCTAGACAGAAAAGATCGGGAAGTTTTCTTTGAACATTTCTACGCTATCCCAAGGACGACTCTGTTCCTAGTATGCATTCAAAGACCTCCCAGAAAAAGCTAAACTGTTGTAAAGAAAGAAAGATATTTCAGAAAGTTCAACTGAAACTGCAGATTTAAAAGGAGCTTCTTGGTGCATGTCAGACAATCCTAACATTTGTAGAAAAAAAAAATGCAGATAAGACCATTTCCCAAAAATGGAAAGATGTGAATGCCTATAAGTACTGGGAATGGACACTTTGTAAGTACCCTAAAGTGCAAATGGTTGCCCAAAAGGTAAGACAGACACATAAAATCTTAAATAAAAACATACAATTTGGAATGAGATGATAGTCATATTTTCAGTCTAACATTACCAGGAGACTGAGGAAGGTAACAGAAGTAGCAAGGGAAGGACTAGGACTGTTCTTCAAGGTTCCTTCTTTTTTTGGCAGCAGAAGATTCAGAATAAAAAACTATTACCTCTTAGACCTGGGGGGGGGGGGGCAAGTATTACAACCCAGTGAGACAAAATTCATTCTACAAGTGCAGGAAAGAAGAAAGCTCAATTTACAAGCTGAAGTGGGATCCACAGAAAACGAGGTTGAGATTCCCACTGTCATCTGGATTCCTGTAGAAATATGCTCAGAAACCATCTGTCTGAGAAAACATGATGCCACTAGGTAAATGAAGGCCTAGACTGAAGGACAGTTTAAAGGGATTGCCAGGGTGGGAGGGAAGAAATGGATGGGGCAAGTAGTCAAATACTTTTTTGACTGTCTTTGTCAGTTGGAGGCGCCCCAATTTTTTCTAAGAAACGTCATATATATATATATATATATATATATATATATATATATATATATATATATATATATATATATATATATATATATATACACACACACATAAATCTAGTGTTTGTTTCATCCTTGCTAGGGGTGATAAATATATTCTTGAGAAAATGTCCTGAAAAGAAAAGAAAAAAATATTTATTTTTATTTTTTAGGATGAAGGGGATTGAACAATACTGGAAAAAACTCTTAAATCAGTATCCCTCTAGCAACAAATGTTTAGGTCCACAGCATCTGAAGAGCCAAACAGAACAACTTTGACATCTTATAGAAAGTTCCGAGAAAGTAACCAAGCAATATATTTCTTAACTAACAGAACCAGCAGCCATGGATAGTGCATTAGCAGAATCATAACAGAACTTTAAAGAGTGTTTGGTTACCTGAGAAACAGATACAATAAAGGTGTTCAATGAAAGTTTAACCTCTAACGAACAAAGGTTAATGGTTAACTTTCTCAAGTTCTCAGAAGAAGATAGACTTTAGTCTGAAATCTATCAAACACTTTCCCACTCTGAAAGGGGAAATGGGGTAGCATTCAGGAAACTGATCAGCAGTCGAGATGGTTCTGATAAGGAAATAGCTGCAGGTTCAGATGTGGGGTAAGAAAAAGGCTATTGAAGTCCATGATGTACTATGGGGAACCTACAAGAGTTTTTTACCGGCATGTGTTTGACTGTCAGGCATACAGCAAGTTGTTAAAAAAACATCTTCTAGAGCTGATGAAACAGGATGGACAGCTGCAAGGTGTGGAAATGCCAGTTGCAGCAAGTCATAAAACTTGTGCTGGGGGATACAGACTTCACTCTGTTCCCACTGAAACAAATCTTTCACTTTGCTATAGTTTCAGAAAAGAAAACTATACTGGGTGTAAATGAGAATTACAGCCCTCATAAACAGAATTTCCAGCTTAAGGAGAAATACTGAAGAGCAGTACGCCTGCTGCACTGACTCGAACTCTGTGTCAGAAGACAGGGAAATCTTTTATTTTCCTATTAACAGTCAGTGGAGAAACAGAAATAAATAACTCATTCCACACCTTTCGGACCCAGAACTTGGACGAAAGCCCCAAAGGTGGTGGTGTTTCCATATTCATAAAGGATGTGCACACCTCCCAACTGGTAGCCCAACATAACGCATCAGAGATACTTCAGGTGCAGCTAACATTGGGTAAGACAGCAATTCCGGTCGTAGCCTGCTATAGGTCCCCAACCATGTCCCAAGACTCACACTCCACATTCCTAAGGACCCTGGAGAATATTAGGGTCCAAACTAACACTCTCATACTGGGCAACTTCAACTACCCCTCCATTAACTGGGAAACTACTCATGTACCAATACATTTTCCCAACATTTCCTGGAATTCATTAATTCCAATGCCCTGGACCAGCTCGTTCTTACCCCCACTAGAGGTAGCAACATCCTTGACCTCGTCATTACTAACATGGGCGACTGTTGCTCTACACCAATGGTCTTCTCCTCCCTGGTTAGATCTGACCACAAACTAATCCCCTTGGAAATACATATCCCTTCCACCCCTCCCCCACAAAGGTAACCACCATGAAAAACTTCTCCACAGCTAACTTTGGGCTCCAAAAACAGAGGTGGCTAACTTCACAGCACCCATGCAAATGGAGAATAGTTGCATGACCGCCGAATCATACACCACTGCACTGTACGAACATGTACACAAATGCATGGATATCGCCATACCCAATAGAACCAAGATGCTTTCCTCCAAAAAAAGGAAGCCAATCTGGTTTGCCTCTGCCATAAACAAACTTTACCACAGAGGGAGGAAACTGATGCAGAATAAGGTGAAGCCCCAAGACTGGCAAAACCCCCTTATCACCCTCAACAAAAAGTTGAGATCACTCATCAAATCCTCTAAAGCTAGCTATGAAAACAGGATTGCAGCAGATAGTAAAGACAACCACAAGGCATTCTGTAGTTATGTAAAGAATCTCCATGGCAATACCCACATTTGCTTTGAGCTACTGCATAATGGTACATCCTTTCCCGAGCCAACAGATATTGTCAATATACTGGCCGACAGATTCAGTGCCAACTTTACCCTTCTCTCTCCCCAAAGGAACAATCACATGCCAGGCACCCAGTATTACTGCTGCATAGGTTAAAACAGAACTGTCCAAGGCCAAGAATACAGCTTCTATGGGACCTGACAATATCCCTGGCTGTGTTCTACATGAACTGCAGGTGAACTGGCACCTCACCTGTGTGCCCTGTTCAACCATGGCCTCACATCAGGGTTTGTCCCTACTGAATGGCGCACTGCTACAGTCATCCCTCTTCACAAAGGAGGAGCGACTACAGACCCTGGGAACTATTGCTCCATTAGCCTGATGAGTCTGATATACAAAGCTATGGAAAGCATCATCATGGACCTAATAAACAAGGATATAGGGAATCTCCAAACTCTGGATCTCACACAGTTTGGTTATGTGAAGGGTAGAGCATGAATGCTCAACTTGGTCGACTTCTTTGAGTCAGTCGTGGATGAAGGCAAGGTGGTTCATACAGCCTACCTTGATCTGGCCAAGGCCTTTGATACAGTTCCCCACTCAGAAATCATATAAAAAGTCACTGCTAGGCATCAACCCATATATCACTAGGTGGATTGCAAGCTGGCTCAGAGATAGTACCCACAGTGTGAAAGTAGCTGACTCCAAGTCAGACTGCCGACCAGTCACGAGTGGAGTCCCACAGGGTTCGGTCCTGGGTCCTCTCCTGTTTGGTATCTATTTTGCTGAAGTCCAGGCCAACACAAAGGGACTCTGGCTGACAAAGTTTGCAGACAATTGCAAGTTGGGAGCTATTATTAACTCCCCAAGTGATGTTGACATCCTACAGAATGGCCTCACTGTTACCAACGACTGGTGTCAGAACCATGTCCTTATGCTCAATGCCAAAACATGTGTCGTCATCCCCTTTGGGAAAAACCTGGTTCCCATGAGTTACCACATCGATGGTAGTCCACTGAACACAGAAGGCATTATAAGAGATGTGGGAACAGATGTTGACAGCAACCTTTCTTTTGACCACCACATTGCCACTGTGGTCAGAAAGTCCTTATCACATCTCTTTATAAGGGTTTTGCATCCAGGAAGAAAGAGGTCATTGTCTTCCTCTACTCTTCCCTCATTAGGCCAATCATCGAGTACAATGCCCCATTTGGCATGTACCTCACTAGACACCACAACAACTGGAGAGGCCTCATAAGTACCTCACAAAGAGGATCCTAGGTCTTAAACACTTGTCCTATATGGACAGACTCAAAAAACACCAACTATTCTCTGTCTCATATTGCCTATTAGAGGCAATTTTTGCTTTACTTACAAAGCCATGTCAGACCCAGCTCTGTTAGAAATGCTACATCTAAAGAAATTCTAATCCCTCTACACCACACACTCCAGAGACCTCAACCTCATTACCAGAATCAACAGAACATACTGGAGGGACAGGTTCATGCCCCACAGACTGGCCATGCTATGGAATAGACTTCCCATACATGTCAAGCAGAGCACCTCACTGACCTTCTTCAAGAGAAATCTTGATGAGTGGATGGGAAATAGAAAATTCACTCCATGGATCACTCCAGTGGCTCTACTTGACAGAGGCACTGGGAACTAAGGTCTGGTGGCACGATGCCAGGGTAATCCTATGGGCAAGGCTTGTAAAGGCTCCAGGGCCATTAGCCTAGTACACACCTGTGAACCTATTTAAGTCTAGAAGTGATCCCTGTGGAAATTCCAGTAAGTCTTCTCTGTTCAACAAATAGGGACAACAAGAGAACTCACAAACCTCACTGGTTTTGTTGTCCTGGGAAACTATCTGGAAAAGGACTGACCTATGGCAAGTGCACTACTTAGGAAACAAGCACCTAACTCGGCTAAGTTGTAAACCTTTAATTGTTACTTCCCCCAAGACCAACAACAGCGATTCTTCCTCAGTCAGTAAGGGCTAATGAATATCTGCAAAGCGTAACTTGGTGGCAAGAAAGTTCGGAAGCTTTTGAGTGATCTGACTGCCTCTCATATGGAGCTCTGCCCAAGCTCCTGGCATTTAGGGCATCCAAAAGGTGTGCCCAAGCTTTGGAAAGTTGTCTGATCTGTCCTATCTTTGGCAGCGTATAACCAAATTGCTTAGACCATTGCAGCAGTAATCCAGTGTTAACTATACAAGTTTTTCAAATTTGCTGCAGACCTTATTTATTTATTGTTTGATTGTTTGTTAGAGGCTTAGTTACAAGACTGCAGGAATGTCAGAAAATGAGAAATAAGCCACGGAACAGCAGCAAACCTACTGTTTTTAACAGTGATTTTTCAAAACACACAGAAGTAACTGCAAGTACTACTAAAGAACTGTCAATTTATAAAGAATGCTTTATGTTAGACGAACAGGATAAACTCCTGCTGTAAGTTCAAATCCCACACAGATCTAATCTGTTCTCCACCTACCATAAGATATCACATTCCACTGACTGAGAGCCAGAAGATCTTCTATTTTACTTCACTTTCAGCAGAACTCTATGCTTTTTATTGTGTGTAGTAAGTAGCAACAGTATATGTTATCTGCAATTGCTTATACTCAGACATACTAGGATGCACAGTAGCAACCACCACCCCGGTGTCACATGCGCCAAACTTATACTGTCAGACCTATTTTTCAGTTGTTGCTCTTAAGAAAATGAGATGAAAAAAACAGCATAATGTCCACTGGGAGACTTAATCCCCCTCCCTGCATCCCCCAAAGGGAATGAAAGGCACTTAAAACTATGTATAGCGGGGGGGGGGCAGTCCCCTTGCTTGATGAGCGTGGTCATCTTTCACTCACATTAAGTTTTCTAATGCCATTATTACAGTTTCTTTTATTAATACTTTAACCTTAAGCTTTTTAATGTTGGAAAAAAGTACAGAATTTGAATAAGAATTAAGAAACCTGCAGAACACGTAACTGACAAACCCACTCGGATGTCAAACAAGTCAGCTCTGCCCAAATCTGCACAAAGAATGGTGGTGTGTCCTAATATAAGCAATCACCATGTTATTTACACCTGCTGAAGTCTGACGTGCCTTTTACTAATGCATATACAGCTGTAATTAAAAGGAGACTAAAGGACATCGTATTAGAATGCTGCTACTTACATGAGTTACCTCGGGGGGGCACACATCACTTTTCCACTCCTTTTCACACTCACTTTTCCAGGTGCATGATCCTTCACACCAGCCACAGTTCATGAGAGATGGGGCTGACACACATGCAGTGCAAGTCATGAAATGTTTACATCCAGGCCCAGTTTTTGGTACCTTCCAAACCTACAGAACAATAGTTAGAAAAAGAACTGTTCATTTTCTTAGTATGTATAGTCACACTTTGTTAATCCTAAACCAAATACAACTTTAAATTACTTTGCCCATGTCTTCATATTCTTTTTCTTTTTTTAATACATATCTTTTTTTGTGTTCACACAAACTGGTGCTTCTGACTACAGACACTGAATATTTTTTTTCTTATTCAGTGCAATAACTCACTGCTTCTCTTTAGTTCACATCTGGTCAACTTAATGAGAAAATATTAAAAATAAGCCTTACAGCTCAAACATGGCATAAAACATGATAGTCAAACACCACAGACAGAAAAAAGTTTTAGGAATACAACTTACTCTGTGGCTCATGAGATACCTACACAGTTTACACCAGTCCACAGATTGCATGAATACATATAGTGCAGTTCAAGCCATCTTCCCTTCAGATTTTTTACTAAGATGCACAGTTTACCATATTTCTTATATGGATGTCGGTCGTTTCTTTAGGACACCACTGCTCTTCTACCATACAAGGCTGGCAGACAGGTGGAGCAGTTATCGCTGTTGCATAACTGAGCTATGTTCCCCAACTGAGTTCTTAGCTGAGGTGCCATGTCTGTGATGTCTACAAACCCTTCTTGTGTTTGTGTGGTGGTTTTGCTGGGTGCTCCGGATTCACACATATCTGAAAGACATCCGTTTCCTTGACATAATGATCCTCTAAATAAACTGCCTGTACCTATCTATGAATGTGGTGTGTAGGGAGTATGTCTGTGTGTTGTGCTGAGGTCTACTGACGAGTATAGGACTGGTTCTCTTCTTTGCGTCCATTTCTTGCTTGGATTTGGCCCTGTCTCCCCTGCCACCGTTAAAAGGATAAAGTTGGTGTCACATAATAAATAAATGGATGATGCACTGTTAGCACTATAATATACCCTTTCTGTATCAGCAGCATAACATCTGAGGTTTGTCATATTTCTAAGGATATGTTAATATAGAGAACTGGACCTCTCTAGTACACCTGCACAACTCCCAGAATGGTAAAATGGTAATGTAGATTTACAACCACTGCACACTCTAATATTCTGATAGATTCTAGTGGATTTTCTTTGGTCAGTTCCATTTGTAGGAAGGGGCCACCACCCCCCTCATCAACTTAATAAAACAAAAGGCAGACAGAAATAGTTTGGATGTTAATTGAAATAATGAAATGCCTGTTTCTTTTACACTAAACAAAAACAGACTAAAGTAGTCACCTCTTCAACATGGAATTTGGATGTACTACAGTTTCTAAAGCATTACAGTACAGGAAGTGGTGATTACAGAGAACACTAGGTCTCATGTAATGATGGTGTTTGATGACCTGCAGTTATCCAAGGTCCAGTGTCCAACATAATCACCTGGACCTGCTAACGCATTGCAATGTTTCTCTTACTGTTTGTAACATTAACAACATCCTATACTACTGTGTGTGTGTGTGTGTGTGTGTGTGTGTGTGTGTGTGTGTGTGTGTGTGTGTGTGTGTGTGTGTGTACAATGTGCAGAAGACCATTCAGGCCCTTTTTATCCCACTTTCGTCCACCATCTGGACCATGTGATGTCACTAGCATGCTATTTTTTTTCGTTATTCATTTACATATGCTACACCTCACAGATAATTCCTAACTGACCATCAATATTCCTTTTATGTGAGTGAAATGAGGTCCAGAAGCTCCACTGTACTGTACAGTATTACATTAATGAGTACAGCCAGACACATTACTGCATTTTAATGTTACATAGTTAAAACAGCAGAACAGCGTTAGCAAAAAGAATATTAAAGATAAAATTATTTAGACAGATAATCATCTGCCTGCACACCATTTTTTCTCACATTTTAAAACTTTTACTATTATTGGATCTGATGAGGTCAGCCGATATGTATGCAGACCAACACAAATAGTCAATTCTGAGGACGCCCATACCTCCTTCCAAATAAGGAACATATAATCTTGGTAGGCACTGATTTTTAGAGATCATTCCGTAAGTATGAAGAATTGTTTTCTTGCTTTTAAGACCAATTGATTTAATACTTTTTTGGGACCAATCAATCACCCCAAAGCTGTAAGTTAGAACAGGAAGAACAAATTGATTTATAGCTTGGAGTTTATTTCTAGATGTCAGGCAGTTTTCAATATTACTTTTTAGTCTTCAGAAGTATTCCTTGCTGAGCTTTAATTTCATTTGTTCATATTTTATTACTGACCTTAAATCTGTTCCTAAAAATTCATACACTCTATTCTGATTAACTTATATTACATTCTTGTCCCAAATGTTTTATGTTTTCAAGGAAATTGTTTACATGTTGTGTTTACATTTAACCACCAGATGGAGCCCTTTGCAAATTAATTCCATGTTGAAATGCCAGGATTAAAAGCATCAACAGCCAGAAAGATATGCACTTGCACACGCGCGCGCACACACACACATACACACACACGCACACGCACTGATATAGTCTAATGTGTAATACTTTTTATTTTTTTGTTTTTTTCATATTTGTGCGCTTTTTATAGGTAGAAATAAGAACAGATAAAGCAAAAGTTTTAAACTAAAGGAGGTCCAAACTAAGCTGAAACCAGACCTTTTGTGTATTTTGCTCATTTTAAGCATTTTCTGCAGTCTGCACAGTATTACAGATGTTTTTTGTTTGCAGAACCTACCTCTCAACTGTACAGATTTTCGCAGAATGTCCAGATTACGGCCTCATATTTTGGTCTATTTTTGTTGTACTTTTCATAAAATTGTGGTTTTCTTTCACATTACTGGCAAATCATTAAAGACTGAAGTTAGAAAATAATGACATTCATTTGTGTTTCAGACTTCATATCCTTCAGAAAAGAATGATGCTAATGCAAAATATGTTATTCTATCAACTTTCTAAGAGCAATATTTAAAATTGTCTCTATTTCTGGGCCTTTGTCCCTCTGTTATTTATGGCTTCATCCAGATTTCTTGTTCTAAGAGATTGAGAGGTATGATTGGCACCCTGGAAAATTGCACCCCCACTGAACCCAAAGGTGAGGACCAAAAAAATGTCTTCCTGAAGCTGCAGGTGAACTCCTGTAAGCTGCTTACTACTGTTACTGAAGTTTTCAGCTCCGTGAATCATATTCAGCTATATGAATGACAATACTTGTGTCCCCTCAGCAACTGCAGAATGCACCCCCTGACATTTGAATTATGAAATATTCTACCTACCTCTGTAATATATCCAATTGTTAATATGATTCTCGCTGCTGTATATACTCAAGAATTTGTATTCTTTGCATTATTTTAACTATTTGTATATTCTAATTGTGCTTTGTCGCTCTCCTACTTTGGGCATAATAGAAGAGTCTTTGTGGGTTCTGTTCAAGCTGCTTTATTTTATATAAACACATCACTATAGAAATTAACTGACTTTAACTTAAGTAACTTACATACAAACTAACTGCTAGAACCATACATGCTCACTCTCTGGCTGCACTCTCAAAATGGCACTAGGAATGGCATGTGCCTGGCATTTATACATGCATGCTACGACTTTGACATGCTTCTTAAAGACACAGTACACGGCAAGTGCACTCCGCTCTACATACTTATTATTCTTGGAGCTTTTTTCCTCAGACCTCCACTGAAAATGGGCTCCCCACAGCACAGTGGACTACCCTGGTAAACAAATGCAATAAAATAAAAACATGCCACCCTGGTGGACATCTAGCATCAATAAACTTTATAGCAAATGCAAAAAGTTGCTGTCTAGGAAAACTAAGGTGAGGCTCCACCAATGGAACAGCACCCTCCTCAGCCTCAACAGGCAAATAAGACAACATGTCAAATCCTCTTAAGAGTAACTTTGAGAAAAACTTAGCAATCACAGCCAAGGATAACAATAAGGCCTTTTACAGCTATGCAAGCATGCTAAAGTTTAGGAGCCAAGCATGTGCCGAACTAGTGACTAATGGTATCAAACACACTAATCCCGCAGAGCTAGCAAACCTGATGGCAGACAGATTTGGTGAAAATTTCACTCCCTTATCCCCTCCAAACGTATCATAAACTTTGACCTCAACTCCCCCCACCTTACATATTCAAACAGCAGGTCATTAAAGCCTTGTCTAAGGCAAAAAACACAGGTTCTATGGGACCAAACGGCATCCCAGGCTGTCTTCTAAACAAACTAAAACATGAACTAGCATCACCATTAAGTACCCTGTTCAATCATAGCCTAAACAGAGGTTATGTTCCTGTGGAATGGAGAACAGCAACAGTTATTCTCCTCCACAAAGGTGGCTTAGCAACAGATCCATGGAGTTATAGACCCATAAGTCTGACCAGCCTCATCTGTACAGCCATGGAACGTATCATCATGGACCTCATAAATTGACGTAAGCGACCTCCAAACCCTGGATCCGACCCAGTTCGACGTTGTCAAGGGCAGATCCTGCCTGTTAAACCTGGTGGATTTCTTCGAGAATGTGACCAGGGCCATTGAGGTGGGCAAATCTGTGCATACAGCATACCTTCACTTAGTAAAGGCCTTCGGCAGAATCCCACACTCAGGCATGACTGATAAACTTATCAAACTGAATGTAAACCCCTTTGTTGTAAGACGGGTTGCCAACTGGCTCACAAACCGGTCACATACTATCAAAGTGGGTGACTTCACATCAACCAGCAGACCCGTCACCAGTGTGGTGCCACAGGGGTCAGTATTGGGCCCCCTACTGTTTGGTATATACTTCTCAGAAGTTCAGGCCAAAACTAAGGGGCTGTGGCTGATCAAGTTTATGGACAACTGCAAACTGGGTGCAATTATCAAATCCCCAAATTACATCAGTATACTTCAGGGGGGTCTTATGCAGACCAACAACTGGTGTCTTAGTCATGGTCTCAAACTAAATGCAAAGAAATGCATAATCATTCCCTTCAGTAAAAACAATGTCCCTCACGCTATCAAATTAGCAATATCCTATGTACCTACAAAGTGGTAAGGGATCTGGGGTCACAAGTAGATTGTGATCTTAACTTTGACCACCACATGTCTACTGTAGTAAGGTAGGCTTTCTGCGTAGCACACTTGTTTAGCAAAGGCAAAGCCTCAGGAGCAAATGAGGTTATAACCCCTCTATACTCATCACGAATCAGGCCCGTACTTGAGTATAACGCCCCTTTTGACATGTACAGTACAAAACACCTGGACCAATTGGACAGACCTCAGAGGTTTCAAACAAAGAAGATCAAGGGACTCCAGCATGTGCCTTACACAGAACAACTAAAGTCCCCGTCACTATACTATGTATCATATAGACGTTTTAGGGGAGACTTATTCCTCACTTACAGAGCAGTCTCTGACCCAAACCTAATGAATTTTCTGCACATCCATAAATCAAATAGGACTAGAGCTAGCCATTCCAGGGACCTAAATATGGCCTGCGACTTGAATAAGACATGCTGGAGGGACACATTTGTCTCCCAGTGACTGCCCGCCTTTAGAAGGTCACTAGTTTATGGTCACAAGTAGATTGCGATCTTAACTTTGACCACCACATCTACTGTAGTAAGGAAGGCTTTCTGCATAGCACACTTGATTAGCAAAGGCAGAGCCTCAAAAGCAAATGAGGTTATAACCCCTCTATACCCATCACTAATCAGGCCCGTAATTGAGTATAACGCCCCTTTTGGCATGTACGGTACAAAACACCTGGACCAATTGGACAGACCTCAGAGGTTTCAAACAAAGAAGATCAAGGGACTCCAGCATGTGCCTTACACAGAACAACTAAATTTCCCATCACTATACTCTGTATCATATAGACTTCTTAGGGGAGACTTATGCCTCACTTACAGAGCAGTCTCTGACCCAAACCGAATGAATTTTCTGCACATCCATAAATCAAACAGGACTAGAGCTAGCCATTCCAGGGACCTAAATATGGCCTGTGACTTGAATAGGACATGCTGGAGGGAAACATTTGTCTCCCAGTGACTGCCCATCTTTAGAAGGTCACTAGTTTATGGTCAGACTTCACTGGAGAAGGAGAAACTGGAGGAATAGTGCAATAGATGACTGTATTTGTAAGTCTCAAGTTGATATTAATCCTATCTAGATTGGTATGTAAATCAGTGGGTTTAGTTTGTGAGTCTTGAGGGATTTAGCTGGAGGTAATATTTTCCATGAGAAATATGGAGACTCCACCCCAGTTGTCCTTGTA
Organism: Protopterus annectens; assembly: GCF_019279795.1. Lineage (NCBI taxonomy): Eukaryota > Metazoa > Chordata > Ceratodontiformes > Protopteridae > Protopterus > Protopterus annectens. The sequence goes on along the minus strand of NC_056740.1, from coordinate 484,076,801 downwards.
ACATCAGAGATCCTGGCACCTGAAAAGCACCTCAATGTAAGTCTCTCCTTTTCTAGTCTTGTGACTAATGACTCAGTGTGCCTGAACATAAAGGCACATATGACTAAAACATTTTTATTGCTGCTGTGGTTCAAAATGATGGATTTAGAATATCTTTGCTCATGGCATCTCTTTACTGGAGGGACGCATGAAGTGAATGACTAGCCTTTGGGAGTGACCGCTTTACAACTTCAGCGTAAGACATTTTGGTTTGATTACAGGTGTATCATGGTGGAGGTGTAAGGAGTTTGAGGGAATGTTTTTAGGTGAGAGAGAAGCCTTTGCATTAGCTAAGCATTTACTTCTCTCAGAGATGAAATTGTTAGTGTTGAATATAAGTTTGTTATCTGTGAGCACAAGGAAATTTGTACACTGTGCCAGGAGGCCTAGTGCTAAAAGGCTGGCAAAAGAAGTGACACTAGCAGACTAACTTTCCATCTTTTCCAATGCTTATGCATTTAGACAAGTAAACAGAGCACTTAGCATGTAGGGTGATATGAAAGAGACAGCATCTCAAGTCAAAAGGGAAGAGCTTCCCAGTTTGGCCCTTTAGTGCTCACTAACATGAGCAGATGACACTAGGAAGTGCTACATAAAACTCAAGAGTTGCAAAATTTAACAAAGCAGCACAGAGTGGCTTGGTGGATGGACAGTATTACGGCTCCATGGAATACAACTAGCAAGCAAACATATTTCAATAGCTTAAGGTGACAGAGTTTGCCAAATAATATGTCTGTGCTTACTTGCAATAGCTAATAAATGAGGATTTGATTTATGCAGTCAAATTGTCTTAAGGAGTGGACAACAAGAGATACATTGGGTTTAAAAATGCAACAAGAACAGGGTGAGAGGGTGGAAAATTCTTATAGACTTAGCTCTGTTGGTGAATGGCCTAGAACTGCCTTAACGCAATTACAACTCCTGAACTAGGCTGAGGCTGAGTCTCACTTCTCTCACAAGAAAGAAACAGTTAGAACACCTAAATGGCAAAATGCAAAGCTAATACAGCCAAAATGCAAAGCTAATACAGCCTTAAAGAGCTTATCTAAAACAGATACAGCCTGTTAAAATTAACTTAAAAAACAAATAAAGAAATGAAAACATCACTTATCTCTGTTGTTAAGTGGCTTAGAAACCCCTTAAAGCAGTCACAACTCCTGAACTATCTTGATTCTCCACTCACAAGGAAGAAACGAGTGCCCAGTATCAGCAGTTATACTACTTAATGGGAACACGTACAGCGGCTTTTTAATTTACTGGAATAACTAAACAGGCTTAAAAAGCATAGCCAAAATCAATATCGACTGTTAAAATGAACTTAAAAGCAGATAAAGAAGTTACAAATCTTCGATTATAATTGCTGCTGAATTGCTTTGAACTATCGCAATGGTTTAAAAGAGCGCAGTAGTATCAGCTTGAGAAGGTGGGGAAATTCTTAGCTGAATGGTCTGGAACTGCCTTAAAACAATCACAACTCCTGAATCTGCCTGACTTACAAGCCCCCCTCATAAGAAACCAGGGTCTAATACCCAAATTTAGACCACTTAAATGGCAAAATGCAGTGCAACTATCTACTGGGATTACTAATATGGGCTTAAAGAGCTTAGCCAAACAGATACAAGCTGTTAAAATTACTTAAAACAGATAACAGAAATGAAAAATCTTCATCTGTCTTTGTTCTTGAATTGCTTGGAACTATCTCGGTTATTCAAGCACCGTTCCCCTTTGTTCCTCCTCTTCTTCTCTACATAACTATGGACCCACTTGTTCATAGGATCGTACAAGGTTACTAGGTTAATGGCCCTGGGGCTCTTACAAGCCTAGCCAAGAGTTTATCCCCCAAAAAAGAAACCTCAGTCAGCACCTGTCACCCCTGTCAATTAGGAACACAGGTGGAACCTCTGGGACATATTTGTGGTTTCCCATCCACTCATCAAGGTTGCACTTGAAGAGGGTTAGTGAGATATTCTGTTTGAAATGTATAGAAAATCTATTCCAGAGACAGAGCAGCCTCTGAGAGACAAATCTGTCTCTCCAGCAGGTTTTTTTGATGTCACATATTAGAATTAGGCCTTCTGAGTGGGTAATACATGTGGAGTTAGACTTTCGAATATGAAGCATCTCCAGTAGGGCAGGGTCCTTGATTGCATTTTAGGTGAGACACAGATCACCTCTGAGTAATCTGTATGATACTGAGTACAGTGATAGTGATTTGAGCCTGTCCACATAGGACAGGTGTTGGAGGCCATGGATTCCCTTTGTGAAGTATTTCTGTGTCCTTTCTAGTTGGTGCAGGTGTTTGTAGAGGTACATAAAAAACGGGGCATTGTACTCAATTATTGGCCTGATGAGGGAGGAGTACAGAGAGGTAATAACCTCCTTTTTTTGGATGCAATCCCTTTACTTATGAGATGGACCAAGTAAAAGGCTTTTCTGACCATTGCCGCTACATGATGATCAAATGTGAGTTTATTGTCAACTTGTGTACCCAGGTCTCTCACCACAGGTTGTGTGCTTAGGGGGTTGCAGTTAATGTGGTAATCAGTAGGGGTCGTGTTTTTGCCGAATGGTATAATACATTTTTTGCATTTAACTTAAGGCCATGACATTGGCACCAGTCATTTGTTGCTGTGAGACCCTCTTGCAGTATGTTAACATCATTTGGGGAGTCAATGACAGCACACAACTTACAGCTGTCTGCAAACTTGGTCTTTGCTGGACCTTTGAGAAGTAGATGCCAAACCGTAGGGGTCCCAAGACAGATCCGTGGGGAATACCACTAGTGACAGGTCTGCTGTCAGAGGTGCAGGTTCCTATTTTGACCTTGTGAGTCTTATCGGTGAGCCAGTTGGCCACCCACCTGATGAGATAGGGATTTACACCAAGTTGTGTTAGCTTTTCTATGATGCCCGAGAGGGGATTGTGTCAAAGGCTTTGGCCAAGTTAAGGTAAGCTGTATGTACTGACTTTCCAGGGCCTTGATGACAGTCTTAAAAAAGTCAATGAGGTTCAACAGGCAAGATTTGCCCTTGATGGATCTGAACTGGGTGCTTGGAGACTGCCTGTGTCCTTGTTTATGAGATCCATAATAATAAGCTCCATGACTTTACAGATTAGACATGTCAAGCTAATGGGGCAATAGTTTCCAGAGTCAGTAGTGGCACCATGTTTGTGCAAGGGGATGACAATGGCAGTTCTCCACTCTGCTGGAATGAAGCCTGCACTTAGGCTGTGATTGAATAACCTGCCAAATGGCAAAGCTAGTTCTTGCTGGAGATGGTGCAGAATACAGCCTGTGATACTATCAGGTCCAATGGAAGCTGTGTTCTTTGCCTTGGATAGGGCCTTTGACACTTGATCTATGGAGATGTGAGGTGTGGGACAAGTATCAGGAATGTCAAATGGCCCTTTGGGGGGGACAGGGGGTGAAGTTTGTTCTGAACTGCTAGCAGGTTGGCTAAGTCAACAGCATCAGTGTAAGTGGTACCGTTAAATACTAATTCGGAACAAACCTTGGCTTTGCTGTGGAGGTTCCTGATGTAACTGAAGAAAGCTTTGTGGTTTGCCTTTGTTTCGGAGGCTAGTTTTGATTCATAATTGGCTTTGGGGGGTTTCACTAGAGATCTAATTTGCTTGTTGAGGCTAAGGAGGGTTTTTTTTCCAATTTAGAATGTGTTCTTGTTTACCCTTGTACAACTGTTTCTTCCTTCTGTTGTAAAGCCTGTTGATAGAGGATGTCTAGCAGACAGGTTTTTGTTTCCTTGAGGAGCAGATTTTAGCTCTATTGGGTATGTCTGAGTCTAGGCAGTTGTACAGGTGCTCGTATACTGCACTGGTGTACTGGTCTGCATAGTTGTCTGCATCCTCTGAGGGGGGAGGTGGTGTAAAGCTGCTGATACCCTCCCTTAGGAGGTTGTAGTCAGTTTCTGAGAAGTTTTTTAGCCTGGTTACAGCTGGGAGGTTGGGTGGGATAGAAACTTCGAAAGAGACAGACCACTGATCTGATCTCCAGGGAAGAACTTACTATGGGAGTGGTACAGTTCATTCTGCCTCAGTGGAAATAACCAGAGCTACATGATGTGAACAGGTGACTAAAAAGACATTGCAGAAGAAGCAGGGTTATACACTGTGAAATGCCAACATGCCATATATTCAACAACGTACTCACATGACCAGTGAATTAATTCTCTCTTTCTTCTTTCTTCCAGCTTGTTTCTAAAAGGGTGACATTACACTCCTTTCACAAGGAAATGACTCTTTGCATTATATGTAATAAAAGAAGCCAGTAAACAAAATTGTGCATGTCACATAAGAAAGTAACTACGGCAATGCAGGCACTGTAAGTGACAAGCTACTGTCCCTATCCAGTGAAAGACTGTGAGCCCTATCAGTAACCTATGAATGGACTAACATCAGAAAGGGCACTAAAGGAGCTCTGTGAGCACAAACCATCCATAAGAAATGTACAAACTACAATAACTAACTAAATACGATGGGGAGACAGGCCTGCGATAACGATCTTTGAGTGCCCCTTTGCCTGGAATGTTCTGACAGAAATTGAAGGAGAGAAACAATTTCATGCCAGAATCCAATGATTTGTCTGTGGAAACACTTTGGAGTAAAGGATATCAGTAAATGCATAAGATAAAATGACTTCCTGGTGTCTCTAGATACATTTGCATTGTGACATTGTGTGGCACATTATTATTATTTCATGCTTGTAATGTGTTTGGTGCTTAGCATATAAGACAGAAAGATACTCTAATGTTTAATACTTACATAAGAATCCTTAAGTATTGGACTTTCAATATGGCTGCACATTGAGTAACAGCTTAATTCTACTTCTCCCAGTGTAAAAACAGAATCTTAGCAGAGAAAGTCAGTGGACCTAACTTTCTGGGTAGATTTCAGTAACTGGCTAGTAAGTGCACTGTCTGGAGGCCAGGAAAAAAAGAACTACAGAGGACCTGACGGGAAATCAGCTATAAAATGTGATAAAAACAAACTGACTGGGAAAAGTATTGCAGCTGTTTAGCAAAAAAAGCAGTGCAAACTCCAGACATGACTTCCAGTAACCTGGAGGAAAGTATAAGGCAACTGCACACATATCTGATTAAAATAAACATAACACTTATGCCACAGGATTCAATAAACTCCATGTAGACTTTGCACAAAGCCTACATGGAGTTTACATGTCAGTGGGATGGTACGAGGTAAGCAGCACCTAGCAATGCATATTTATGATGTGTGGCACACCTAAGCTACGTTTCTTGACTGGCAATTGTGTTGCTGGCCAGGAAAATGTGTAAGCAAATGCTGATACAATTCTGTTTAAAGCAGAGTGTCTATGGTCTGTGGATTTATGAATACTAGCTGGAAGTTTGTAAACAATTTTATGTCATTTGTATATCAAACTGATTTGTACAGGTGCTTGTATTGAAAATATATTTGTAAAGCTGCTTGTGTTAAAAATCTACCAACAGTGGGTCTTGACTGTATTGTAACTGATTAAATGTATATGTTTTAACACAGGATACTGGAAGAAAAGAGGTTAATCTCAGTCCAGCTGACTTTGAAAAATAGTAAGAAATAAAGACTGTATCTTAAAGTTCTGATTACAGCCACAGACAAAGTGTCTGGGAAAACAAGTACTAGGAAACCTTCTGTATTGTCTTTAGCAGTGGACTGACTGTTACTCTGGAAGGGTAGAAGTTTGAAATTATTTTATGACTCAAAAGCTGCAACTGATCTTAGCACAGCTCTATGTGTATGTGTGTGTGTGTGTGTGTGTGTGTGTGTGTGTGTGTGTGTGTGTGTCTTATTGACACATATGTGCTAAATCCTGGCAGCTTCTAGCCAAGGGGGTAGTATGGGAACCAGAACTCATATAACCAGATGTGGGTGATGTAATTCTGTAAACCAGCTCTGTAATGAAATTTTAATACTAGATGAGAAGTCTCATGGCACTCTGTTTTTGGAACTTGACATAGAAGGATCTCTTACCCACTTCATCCTGCCTTGCTGTAGTAAGTGAACCAGAAAATAGTAATTCTTTAGATTACCAGGAAAATATAGTGAGATTAGTTAAGTACTGTTTTTCTGTATCTGTGTGAATCTATTCATCTGTGTTATTTTAATATTTCCTGTGATTGAAACTCTGGTGTTGACTGTAAATAGATAGCCCATATTTTCATGCTATTTTATTATTTATTATTAAATGTACTTAAACTTTTCACTAAATATTTTTTTATTATTTCAAATAAGATGTCTTAAACATTGCATGAAATAAAGATAAATAACATATTTATAATTTTAAAACATTACTAACTTCAAACCATTACATAACTATTTACATAGGTGTCTATGCAAATAATACTGAAATTCTATATTATATAAAGTTAGAAACATAAGGTGATATATCTTCTTCAGTCTTTTCAAGTATTTCCAGTACTTTCATCCAAGAGTAATAGTAAGAAGTAGATCTTTTAGTTCTGTTCTTCACTGTTAATATTTCCATGTGAGCAACTGTTGTTGTTAAAGTCTCAAATTCCTTGAACATAGGTGAAGCCTCATTTTTCCAGTGTATAGTTATGATTTTACGTGAAATTGCCAATAGTGACCATAGGATTTTAGTGTCTTTTTTTGGTACACAGTTTGGAATATGAGAGTTGAATAAAATTAAAGACTTTGTTAATTGAAAATGATCATTATAAACAGTCTGAAAAAATAGTTAATGGATTTCCAGTACATATTGAGACATATACATTCATAAAAAGCATGCTGCCAATCTGCTTTTATCTTGGTATGGCATCTCCAACACTGATCTTCAATAGAATACATCTTGGCTAACATATGTGGTGTATAGAAACTTCTGTGTAGATATCTCCAAGTGAATAATTGCCAGTATTTTGATAATGTAGAAAATTTGGAAGATTTTAGAATATTACTTTTTTCTTCTTCAACTGGAGGATGGTTGTTTATTAAAGTATAATAATATTGGACAAATAACCTGTACGCTGGTAAGGCTGTTTTGTGATAAGAATAAGGTATTCAATGAGTTTTGGAGCTTCATGTCTAACTGAAGGTTGCATTTGTTCTATTTTATTTATAAGAAAATGCCTTAGATTTTGTAAAAACAGCCAATTGTCTTTATTTATATTATAATTATAAATTATCTGTTCCTTTGTTAGAATTTTCCCTTTCTCTATAAGCTGATGCCAAAAGAGTAATGTTTATTCTTTAAGTATATTTATTTTAGATATTTGGAATGTATCTGGAATATTTGGTGTAAAAGCTATAGGGAAAATAAGAAAAATCCAAGAATTAATATTTAGTATTTTGTTTATATATGTTTTGAACACTGAAAGTGTAGAGCTTATATAGTTTGATGGCAATTTATTAATATTATTCCTTTTCCCTAAAAACAATCTTTTAACATCCAGATAAGGGGTGATGGTATTACTGTTAAGTTGTCTTGTATGTGATTATAATTGATTTCTATGTAAATCTGCTCATGGGCTTGTTTCCATATAGGTGTGTGTGAATTATTTAACCATAGTGTTATGTTTTTAATAACAGATGAGGTAATATATAAATCAATATCCGGTAAATTAATTCCACCTTCTTCCCAATCTGGCAAATGTTTATTTAAGGCTATACGGGGTTTATTTGGAAACCATAGAAAATTTAAAATTAGTTTATTGTATCTTTGAATAATATATTTGGGAGGTGGCAATGAAACATTTTGTATTAAGTATAATATTTTAGGAAATATGATTATTTTAATAAGATATAATCTGTCTGCTGTTGAAAAGATATATTTATTCCAGTAACCAATTGTTTGTTCTATTTTGTCTAGTATTGTATTATAGTTAAATATTAGATAATCTGTTAATTCATTGAGTAGATTTATTCCCAGATATAATAATTTACTTACTGTTACTATATATTTGGAAAATCTTTTGTTTATATTATTTATTTTTTACAATTACAAGGCATAATTTTAGTTTTGTTTTCATTAAATTTTAAGCCTGAAATATTTTGAAATTTATTCATGGAGTTAAATAGAGCATTCAAAGACTCATTTGCATCTGAGAGAGTTAATAGTATGTCATCAGCAAAGAGTTGGATTTTAAGGTTTAACATTTTATTAATACAAATGCCCTTTATGTTACTGCTTGATCTGATTTGATTTGCAAAGGGTTCTATGAGTAATGCAAATAACAATGGTGATAAAGTGCAACCTTGTTTAGTTCCCTTTTTGATTGTTATAGGGCCTGATCTATATGATCCCAGTTTAACATATGCAGTAGATTTTTCACATAGTATTTGGATAAGATTATTAAAATTAGAAGGAAAGTTATATTCTTTTAAAACTAGTCAAAGAAAGTTCCAGTTAACTGAATCAAAAGCTTTATTAATATCTAATAAGATTACATTTAAATCTAGGACTTTATGTTTGCTATAATCTATTAATGTTAGTATTCTTTTAATATTATCTGAAGTATTTCTTCCTTTAATAAAACCTGTTTGATCTTTGTGAATTAAGAAAGGAAGAAAGTGTTTAATCCTATCTGAGTATATAGCCATAAACATCTTATAGTCTATATTGAGTAATGATATTGGCCTATATGAGGAACACTGCTTCTCATCTTTATCTGGTTTGATAATTGGGGATATCAATGAATATTTCAAGAGGGTGTTATATTCAAATCTTTACTGGCTATATCATATACTTTTACTAATAAGGATATGTCTTGATTGAGTATTAATTTATACATTTCTGGTAGCATATTGTCTGGGCCAGGTGCTTTATTTGTCTTGAGCTTTTTAATTTGTGATTTTAATTCTGTCATATTGATTGGTTTGCTTATAATGTCTATTTGTTCTTGTGTTAATTTAATATGAATATTGTTTTCTAAGTATTTTTTATATCCTTGGTAGGTGTATCTTGAGTATTTATGGAATTATCAATATTAAATTGGAGTCTGAATGCTTCTAAAATATCATTTAGTTCTGTAACTCTTTTGTTAGTATTAGGAATAAATATTTCTTTTATTTGCTTAGATTTAATTCTTTTTTTTTGTTCTATTAGTTAAGTATCTCAGGTGTGCTGAATTAGTAGAGTATGAGTTTATTTTTATCTTTTCTAAGTTAATCATAATCTTATGATGTAGCAATTCTGTATACTTCTTATTGATTTGTGTAAGTTCTTGAACTTGAGTAGCATTACCCTTTTGAATTTCCAGTTTCAATTTATCTGCTTTGTTTTGTAAGTCTAGCATATCTTTATTCCATAACTTCCTTTTATTTATGTACCAGGATAATATATTCCCATATGTAACTGCTTTTAATGAATCCCAGACATATATTTCTGAAATATCTTCTGTGTAATTTATTTCTAGAAAGTTTTTGATTGTTTCTTCATAAAATTCTTTGAAATCTGTCAATTTTGTGATATAGGAAGGTATCCTAGTAATGGGATTTGAATAAAATGGTGTAAGCTCTATCTCAAAGACTATGGCATTATGATCAGATAAGGGACAATTTATAATTTTGACTTTGTCAATTTTTGTTATTAGGTCATTGGCAACATATATTCTATCAATTCTAGAGTTAGTTTTATATCTATGAGAATAAAATGTGAAACTTAGTGAGTCTGGTTCTGCAAATTCATTTATATCTTTTAAATACAATGTATCTATAAATTTTGATAGTGCTTTAGAGATAGGTTGTTTTCTTCTTTTGGATTTAGAATCTGTATCTTTTTCATTCATTATACAGTTGAAGTCTCCTGCCAATATCAGGCTACCCTTAGTTAAATGAATTATCTCTTCAAAATGCTATTTAACTGTTCTTAATCCTAGTCCTGGGATCCAATATAGATTTACTAACATATAGATTCTCTTTTTTAACTCTATTGAAACTAGACAAAACATACCTGATGTATCTTGATGAGTAGTAATTATTTTAGGTGTTATAGTTGAGTTGCGAATTAGTATAGCTACTCCTCTTTTTTTGTTTTGTATTGAGAGTTTATTAGTCCTGTGTAATTATTAATATTTAAGTTGTTTATGTCTCTATCTAATAAGTGTGTCTCTTGTAAAAAGACTATTTGTGGTTTATGTAAGTTTATGTACTTGAATAGGCTTCTCCTTTTATTACTATTATTTAGACAATTAACATTTATGAATAAACATTTCATTTCCTAGTTTTGAGTTTGTTTTATGTGTGAGTTTATGTAAATATTGTTTATTCTTAGTTCCATCTTGGATACAGAATTCAAAAAGTTTTTATTGTATGATTTTTGCTTGTTTCTGAGTGACACCAAAGTGATAGAATAAAAAAAAAAAACAAAGAACTTCCAAACTTGTAATTCTTAACCTTAAAAAACATTCCCTATCACTACGAGGTAATATACCTCTTTGTTTGGTTAGTGAATCTAACCAAACAAACTTTCTACCCTCACAAATAATATTTGGATCAGTTTCTCTTATCCTCTTAGTTTTTAAATAAAGATAATTGAATAATATATTATGATAATCTAATCAGCTAAAATATATACATATATTCTTTACTCATCTTATTGTAATTCAATAATACTTATTTCTAATCAGGTTTCAAAAAGGTACAAATATTTAGATTAAGGTAGTATCATTTCAAAATAATTTAGGGTATTAAAAAACATCATGTTAAAATCTATAACTGTATATTTCAAACATCTGTTTACTGACATTACTGTATAATACAATACCATTGTTGTGCAATTGTTTTAGACTACTCAAATCCGAAACCAGTGTTTAAATTAGTATTTGCAAAGTCATATTGGAATAAAAACATGAATAGTTCTGAAACCACATCATATTTCATGTTTAACATAAACTGAAATGCAATACAGTGTACAAGTATATTAATATTTCTTTAGTAGACATTAAATATGTTCCTCTGATTGCATTTTTCAGCTTTTCAAAGACAATTCCCATGGCTGGAGACAACAAGATCAAAATTTGGACATCTCCCTTATCCAAGAGACTACTTATAATGTTGTTACTTGATTGAGTGTTTTGTTGTTAACACTTCTATCAACTTTCAGAGGGACTTTGTATAATCAAAACTGACACAGTACAGAGGTAAAACTACAGCGCACTTGACCACATTTTTAAAGCAAACATCTATGTATATCACATATTAACTCTTACAGCTTAGACTGACACTTAACCAGTGAGTTTATCTGCTGACAATAAGTGCTGGAGATATAATTTTGACTTACTTAACACCAGTAATTTAATCTTATGACTGAATAAAAGTATACTGGAGAACATGTCACAATAATGGAAGCTGCTAAGATTTAAACTATTATGTATGAAAATGTTACAGGTTAAAATTCCTAACCCACTTTGCAGTAAATAGACAAAATGTATTTAAACTATGGGGTAACACCTTTATTACATCAAAAAGGTGTTTAAGAAGCTTGTTTTTCCTCTAACATCAGAGGATAGCTATGGTGATTCATGCACTACAAGAGTATTATTTGCCCTGGTAATTGCATTATGACTGTATATAGAAATATTTAATTCAAATAATTAACTGTCATTACAACAATATTTCTCAGAAAAGTTGTTTTATAGTTAATGACTAGATAGAACGCATCATTGAGAGGATACATTTATCAAATGTCAAGTGCTTTAGCTATAATATGTGTCCCCTCTAATTAATCCCCAGTGAATTTACTGCTTACTAAACTTGCAGACTAATACTGGTGTCTTTTCATGTAGTCATATTGGAACATGAAAATACAGGTCTGCTGATTAGGAACAATCAGGCTCTCAACTGCTAGACAATACATTTGTCTGCAGAAAGGTTTAAGAATTACAGTTGCATTGTCAAGCATTTTTGTTTACACTAACACTAACATGATATACCCGCATACACTAGTATTGTGTCATTCTTGATAATGTAAAAAGCCAGGTAATATTATAAGAAGGGTGAAGCCACAGCCAGGTAATATAATAAGAAGAGTACAGCCGCAGTCATTATTCAGATGAGCAAATGGGAACAGCATGAGCCATCTAAGGATGGATAGCTCATTGAGTACCTGCCACAATGTATGTTCATAATGCATGGTAACTTAGTAATAAATTAGGGTGTGGGCTAAGCCTCTCCCTCTTCTACTCAAATTAGATTTAATACAATGTGTGTGTAGAACACAGATGCTTCGACAAAGTTCAAAGCTATATGGGATACAAATATTGTATAATTGACACATTGGGTTAAATCCATTGTTGTTATGTTACTTATTATAGTTGTTTATATAATTATTGCTTTTACTTTATCTAGTATATTATACTGTTATTTAAATGTTTGATTTGCTGAATGTACATTTAACCTTCTTGTTGCATCCCATTTGTCCACTTGAGGGCATATGTTGGTAGCAGGGCATTAGTAGTATTTTGTAGGAGCACCAGTGTGGCAAATGGCAATTTTCCTTAAAATAAACCTGTCCGTTGCTTGACATTTACTAGTGTTTTTAGATAATTTGTAAAACAGCAGTGATTTTATTTGCTGATGATTAATTTCTGATCTTTAAACTCTGCTGTATAAAACATAGTAAGGGATAGCTAAAATGTCTGGAAATCTAAACTGACAGAAAGACAAGCAGATATATGTCCTTATCTATCATAGCCATAAGCTGAAAGTGCTTCAAAAAATATATATCTGTGTATATTTATATGAACCTTTTATATTATTTACGTTTCCTTAGAAGGAATTTAGGTTTCTGTATCTTTAAATGTGAACCTAGCTTATTTCCTGACTAGACGTCAATTAGAAAGAGTCAGGGGATGGCGTACACAAGTAAATGCGACAAGCAATAAGTAACTCAAGTTTCTAGTGATGTTTGTGGCTGTTAAATTGTCTCGAGAACCAAGCGGGAAAAGGTATGTGTTTTTTCTTTTTTCTTTTCCCTTCTCTTACTTGGTGACAAACTCATGTAGTGTGCAAGCGAGCACTCTAGTTTGTGGAGTAGTGTTCACAACTATCAAACTTTGCATTTTAAACATGCTATGCCTTATTTCTCTACAAAAGAAAAGACAACAGGATATCTAAGCTAGTCACAAGCATCTTTCAACTCCGGATGTCCGGAGCCACAACACACCTGACTTATAGCCTCAAAATATCACTTAAAACATATTTTGTTCACTGGACTATATCAGTATGTGCATATGGGTCAAAGGCAGAACATCTTTTAAGATTATTTAAAGTAGTCTTATGATACATCCTAACTGAAATACTTCATTTCAAAAGCAACACATTTCCGCCCAGCATTAGCGTTTATCCAAACAGGGACACTTTTAACTTATAAAAAGTAATGCTGTCAGGGATGTAACTGATAATACGTTATATAGCAGTCACTATTATACCTATTAAGCAATATAACCATATACTGATTAAAGTATTATAAGTTAATGAAGATTTTATAAAAAGAAGAGAAAAATAAAAACAACAAAACACAAAGAGAGAAAATAAATAAATAAATAAATAAATACATACATACATACATAACTATTTGGGAACATTATTATGCATTGATTACTCTGATTAAGAATATGAAAATAATAGATGGATAATAATGAAAAATAGAGTAATTTTTAAATTATGCTTAGTATATTGATGTGATTTGAGATAAATATATTTAAATTTATGCTAATTTTGACATTTAAAATATAATTGAAAACAGTACCTGTTTTGGTGTAACCTAAAGACAGTAAGAACTTTTCTTTTGTTGTTAGTATTATTATTTAGATTTTACAGAATATAACATATGTAAGATTATTTGTCCTTTAGTTTTTTTTTTCTTTTGCTCAACAGTTTTCCAATTATTTACTTCAGCGTTTCTTTTCGGTGCACTTATTGTCCAGTCCATAGATTCTTCATGTGTTAGGATGTTGTTGTTGGTAAGGTATTTTATTGCTGAATCTACTGTTTCAAAGATTTTTATTCCATTTAGTAGAAAAACTTTCAGTCTTGCTGGGAATAAAAGATGGACTTTCAGTTGCTTTTTCTTCAAGGTTTTTATTATTGGTAGAAATTTTTTTCTTTTTGAAACCATCTTTGTAGAATAATCATTGTCAAATCTTATTAATGAATCGTTGTATTTGATGGGAGAATTTGCCCAAGCATTTCTTAATATAAGATCTTTATCTTGTGTAGAAAACAGTCTCACAATTATAGATCTCGGCTTGTTCTTACCCGGAGAAGAAGCATTTCCAGAAGCTGCTAGTGATCTATGCACCCATTCTATACCATATGAAAGAGCTTCAGGTATTTTTGTTACATCTGGTATCCAGGTAGTAAGAAAGTTTATCATATTGTCCCCTTCAGATTTTTCTGGTAGACCATATATTCTAATATTATTTCTTCTTGTTCGATTTTCCATATCATCAAGCTTTTCTAGTAAATATGTGTTCTGTTGAAGTAAGAATTCAGTTTGTTGTTCTTCTATTTGGACTCTAGTGTCAATGTCACTTAATGACTGTTCAATAAGTGATATCTGTCCTTTCTGCTGTGTAAACATTTCTTGAAGCTGTTCCAGTTGTTGTGAGCACTTTTCTTTAAAAGTATCTATTTTATTGTCCATCTTGTCGACTTTTACTGTAAGTTCCTGTATATTTGTAATGAGAGACTGCAGGTCTTTTTTGAGAGAAGAGTCTTGTGCTGAATTCCTTAGATGACTCATGCTGTAAAGATGATATTGGTGCTGATTTTCCAGTAATTAATTTGACAGGAATTATTCAAGTTCTGACAATAACATTTTTCTCATAGATGCTCAGAGTTATCAGAAATAAGTTAGTAATAAACATTTCTTCAAATTAAACATTATTTTGTAAAATTCCTGTCAGGAATTGTATTGAGGTAAGAGAGCTGAAATGAAGTTCAGCTATCAGTTCAGCATCCTAGCCACCCCCCTACTTAAACTTTTCATTGTGGATGGTTCTTTAGAGAATATTTTAAACTTTGAGTATCTATTAAGTGACTCTGTAGCCACTCCTAAAAGCCTTACTGCAATGGTTAAAACACTGTCATTTGTACTAATATTAATTTCACTCAGTATAAGTGGGTACCATTGTAACAGCCTTAGAGTAGCTGGCTTTGGAGTATTTGGTGGCAGTAACTACTTTATAGTTTGGACAGAAGGGCATAGCTAGTAAATCTGTGCCAGCTTTTGCCAGGTGTGTGTGTGTGTGTGTGTGTGTGTGTGTGTGTGTGTGTGTGTGTGTGTGTGTGTGTGTGTGTGTGTGTGTGTGTGTGTGTGAAAATCAAATCTCTCAAGAGTGTATGTGTCAGCTGTTTGGACCAGGGACATGAAGCACTGGTTTCATAGAGAGGGTGCTGGAGGACTTGGCTTGGACCCTCAACTGAGGACTCCGCTCTATAGCTGTGCCAGTGGGAGTCTTATTAAGGACTTGGAGGGAGACAGACAGAGGAATCCAGACCCCGGACAGATTGTGTTCCCTGTGCGCTCTTAAGGGAAATTATGTTTGAGCTGCATCTGGAAATACTGGGTGTATCCATTTTGTTCCAACTGAATGCCCCTCTCCAGTGTCATTGGTGAGGATTCAGGCTCATTGATTACTGGCCCAGAGAGGGGATGTCACAAAGCTCCTGACTTGACTTCCAGTTAGCTACAGGAAACTGTAAGGCAACTGAACAAAGACCTGAATAAAATAAACAAAACAACAATGCCCTAGGATTCAATAAACTCCATGTGTGCTTCGTGCAGAGCCTACATGGAGTTTACATGTTAGCGCAACAGTGTGAGGTCAGCGGTAGCAAACAATGCATATATATGACGTGCAGCATACCTAAGTTAGATTTCATGGCTGGTTCATAGGTTCATAGGTTCATAGGTTCATACTAGGCTATCTGCCCAAGGGCATTTATAAGCCTAGCCCATAGTTATGTGGCTTTCGCCACCCCTTTAGTTTGAATAAAAACTATGCCTATCATTTTACTGTGCCTCTGTCAAGCAGTGACACTGAAGTAATCCCTGGGGTATATCTGCGATCTCCCATCCATTGGTCAAGATTCCTCTTGAACAAGGCCAGCGAGGTGCTCTGCCTCACATGTACCGGGATTTTGCTCCACAGCACAGGGAGTCTCTGGGTGATGAATCTGTCCCTCCAGCACGTTCTATTTATAACCGTGTCAAGGTTTAAGTCTCCCGCCTTTGTGGTTCTGAGGGATCTAGATTTTTTGAGGTGAAGCATATTCATCAAATCTGGGTTTGACATGGCCTTATATGTCAGGCACAGGTCACCTCTGAGCAAGTGGTATGAGACTGAATAGAGCTGGAGTTCTTTCAGTCGGGCAGCATAAGACATATTTTTGAGACCCTTTATCCTTTTGGTGAGGAACTTTTGGGGCCTTTCAAGCTGCAGCAGGTGTCTGGTCAGATACATTCGAACGGGGCATTGTACTCAATCATAGGTCTAATGAGTGATGAGTACAGGGGGACGATGACCTCCCTTGATCTAGTGTGAATCCCTTCATGATCAGGTGGGCGATATAGAAGGTTTTCCTAACTACTTTAGCAACATGAGTGTCAAACGAATGGCTACTGTCAACCTGGGTCCCCAAATCCCTGATAACTTTTTCTGTGCTCAGTGGATTGCCACCTATATGGTAGCTAGGGGTAACCTTGTTTTTCCTGAAGGGTATGACTATGCATTTTTTGGCGTTTAACTTCAGGCCATGGCTCTGACACCAGTTATCCATTTCTGTGAGGCCCTTCTGGAGGATATCTGTGTCAGATGTGTTTTCGACTATGGCGCCCAGTTTGCAGTCATCTGCAAACTTTGTCAGCCATAACCCTCCTGTGTTTGCTTGTACTTCAGAAAAGTAGATGCCGAACAAGAGTGGACCCAGGACTGAGCCATGTGGGACACCACTTGTGACAGGCTTTGAGTCTGACATGGCTCCAGCAACTCTGACCTTGTGGGTTCTGTCACTTAGCCAGTTTGCATCCCATCTTGTGATGTATGGGTTTACATTCAAGCTGATGAGTTTTTCGATGATACCTGAGTGGGGTATTGTGTCGAAGGCCTTTGCCAGGTCGAGGTAGGCTGTATGGACTGCCTTTCCCTCATCAATGGCCTTGGTGACTGTCTCGAATAAGTCAACCAAGTTTAAGAGGCAGGATCTGCCTTTGACAAAGCCAAACTGGGTTGGATCCAAAGTCTGCTAGTTCCCTATGTCTTTATTTATGAGTTCCATTATGATCCTCTCCATGGCTTTGCAGATAAGGCTTGTCAAGCTAATGGGGTGGTAATTTCCAGGGTCTGTGGAGGCACCGCCCTTATGAAGTGGGACCACAGTTGCCGTGCGCCACTCCTTGGGTACGTATCCTGAGGTGAGGCTAAGATTAAACAGCTGTCCTAACTGTGGGTTTAATTCCTCGTTGAGTTCGTGAAGCACACAGCCGGGGACACCATCCGGTCCCATGGATGCTGTGTTTTTTGCCTTAGTGAGGGCAGTTCTCACCTGGGCGTTGGAGATGTTTGGGGGGCTACAATCCTCTGGAATAGATATCTCTCCTTTTGGGGGGGGGGGAGTTTGCACTGAACCTGTCAGCCAGTATGTTGGCAATGTGTGTAGGGTCAGTAATTTTCAAATCATTTTGAACTAATTCTGAGCATATCTGGGAGTTTCCTCCTAGGTTTCTAACATAGCTAAAGAAGGCCTTATGATTGTCTTTAGAGTCCTTGGCGATTTTTCTCTCAAAATTTGCCTTGGATGATTTTATGAGAGCTCTTAGTGTTTTACTTATAATGATCAAAGGTGTCTTACCTTTCAAGGATTTTGCTCTATCTTGTAGTAGCTTCCTCCTTTTGTTGTAGAGCTTGTTTATGGCTGGGGTCCACCAGACTGGATGCTTGCCTTTGGTACAGAGAGTCTTAGTTTTGTTTGGGATTGCCTGATCCATGCAGTCCTGTAGGTGCTGGTAGAAGGCATTTGTAAGTGATTCAGCGGTTTGAGTAATGTTTACCACTGGCTCAGGGGCCTTAAAGGAGACCACACTAGTTTTTAGAAGTGTGAAATCGGCTTTTGAGAAGTTTTTCACTGTGGTCTTTTTGTTTCAGGTGGGGCGGGATGAGGACCTCCAGCGAGATTAGTTTATGATCTGATCTCACCAGTGAGGGGTATACTTCGGTGTTGAACATTTTGATCCCATGTTCGTGATGATGAGATCAAGTATGTTTTCTCCTCTTGTGGGGATGGTGACTAGTTGTTCCATGGCATTTGAGTTTATGAACTCCAGGAATCTTTGGGTTAGAGTGTTCGGGCTTGAGTAGTGTTCCCAGTCTATATTAGGGTAGTTGAAGTCACCTAGTATGATGGTGTTTGGAGATACATTTATCCTCCAATGTTTTCAGGAAGGCCATGTGAGGTTCCTGAGTTTGAGAGGGTGGCCTGTAACATGCTACAAATTGCAGAGCAGTCTTGCCTATGGTTAATTGCACCTGGATGGTCTCCGATGCATCGTCGTTGCCACCAACCTTGAGGTGTGGGTGTCCTTTATGAATATGGACACCCCTCCTTTCTTGGTGTTGTCTGGATTTTGGGGCGGAGCATGATATGAGGTGAAACCTGTTAGTGCTGGGGTGCTCTCAGGAGCCTTGAACCAGGTTTCTGTCACAGCACAGACATCGATGTTCTCCATATTGAGAAGGGCCTCGAGTGCGTGCATCTTGAGATTGAGACTTCTGGCATTGAGCAGCATTACCCTTAGTTTTTTTCCTTTTTGGTGTTCTAGGGTGGTAGGTTTAGAATTTGAGCCTTGCCTAAAAAAGGCACTATGGGGGTGGCAAGAGCCTTTGCCAATATCCGGAAGCCCAGGGGTGACAGGTGCAAGTCGTCCCTTGCGAAGCAGTGTGGCTTGTCCAGCATGTCATCCCAGGCAGACAGACATTGGATCCCCTTTGAATGACACCAGAATTTAAGCCAATTATTAAAGCTGATCATCTTATCACTGTATTGTGGCATCATTCTAGGTGAAGGTAGGATACTGCTCAATAGTGCTGCCAGCCAGGAAAACTTGTAAGCAAGTGCTGATACAATTCAGTTTAAAGCAGAGCACCTACAGTCTGTAGATTTGTGAGGAATACTGATATGACCACCAGGGCTTCACAGATAGCTGTGAATCTGTTAGTGCAACACATCTCCACAGCGGCCAACATAATGTGGGGACATTTAACCAAAAATATGGACATATTTGCCATAGATGTCACATAGACATGTAGTAGAATGAAACTCAAACATACCTGTCATCCTCTTGGAGCAAGTTATGTGGACAAAGACATACATAATGGGGGACAAAGGCCCCAAAACAGGGACAGATTTTTAATATTAAAATATTATATTTAATAATATAGGGCAGTGCAGTGGTGCAGCGGTTAGCTCTGTTACCTCACAGCAAGAGGTTCTCCAGTTCAATTCTCAGTTTGGGTGCCTTCTATGCAGAGTCTACATGCCCTCCCTGTATTCATGTGGGTTTCCTTCTGGTGCTGTGGTTTACTCTCACATTCCAAAGACATGCATCTGAAGCATTTCTCCACAGGCATCTGCTGAAAATGGACTTTGTTAAATAAATAAATAATAAATATTGCACTCCCAAACTTAGGAAGTTGATAGAATAAATAGGTTGTACATTAGCATGAACTGTCTGAAGAGCATGAAGTTTGAAACTCAGGTGTCAGTCATCAGTTTCTGACCTTATACTGCAATAGCATGCCAATGATTTGCCAGAAATGCTTTCTGTAATGTCAAGCATTACCACACACACACACACACACACACACACACACACACGCACACACACGCACACACACACACACACACACACACACACACACACACACACACACACACACACACACACACACACACAGTTTACTACAGTAAGAATAGAATCCCTAACTAAGTACACGTACTACAGAACACAGTACTTTATGCAAACGTCATAGCTCAAATCCGACTTGGAGTATCCCAGAGAACACTTTATAGCTGATGACATCAGCAGTGTTAGCTGATGTGTAGTAGCTATAAGTGACAGTGACTATAATGGGAAGAGGAACAACAGTAACAGTGTATGGAATATGCTGTATTTGAACCCAGGACCATGTCTATGGCAGTCTTACTGTTAGACCTGTTGCCACAAGAAGGTTGATAAAAGACTTGTCTATGTTGCAGTTCATTGCTATAAACTGCAAAGTCACAACAGTAAAACAAAGGTTGCACACCCTGTACTCCATCCCTACTCTTACACCTGCCAACACAGGATTAGGTGCATGTGATTCCTATTTTACTAATAATTCTTAAGGTCTTGTGTTAACTGTAGTGCAATGTAATTTACTGGGTTTGCACAATGCCCAACAGTATCAATTGACTCTTCCTGGAAGGGCCAGTTGTCCAGTTTGAGCACTGCTGCACTTCACACAAGCCAAGCCAAACCTGACATTAATTTTTCTGTCTTCCATGCTTGCTCTAAGCAAACATAATGCAAACACTGACTAATATAAAAAAAAAAAAAGAAAGAAAAGGGAGAGGTAGTTGAAATGAGGAAAAGCAATCTATGACAGATACAGTAGAAAATGTTAGTACACATGAGCTGTTACTACACAGGTCTAGATTTGAACTCTCACTCCAATGTCAGAACACAGTATGGGTTCCTTATCCCTCTTTGCCACACAAACAGCTTTGCAGCAAATAACTTAATTCAATATGCACACAACCAACTACAATAGCATTTACAGTGATATCAAACTATACAAGTATTGTTTGTACATTTATTAGTTTTGGATGTAGAGCACTTAGTGATCACACAACCTGACATGATTATTACTTGCAAATATACAGCTCTATCTTACATTTCTGTGATTCTTGGCCATTCTTTATTTATCTGTGCAGTAATCTGAGAATGCAATGTGTATGACATTCTATATCACTGGCCTTAAAACATGTGAGGATATTACATGGAAATAATATATGCAGTTGCCAACAAATGAAGGGCAGAATGGATGCTAAGTAATACAACCTGTGACTTACATTTCCAGCCTTTCATCTAACAATTTGTAGATCTAATCTGACACATCCAGAGGAAGTAAGGCAGCCTGCAGTGCTGTTGTGTTATCTTTGTCACAAACACTAATCAGTCACAGTTGCAATCCATTAATAACAAACACTGGGGGCATGCCGGCACTATGTTTACATCTCCTACACAAAGCCAATTTTTTGGGACTCAGCAATTCTGATCAGTTCACTCCTCATTTACATATTCACCATGCTAACAGCCATGAATCTACACCATATAAAAAAGTAACCATGTAGCTAGGCAAACTGATGGTGAGGAGAGTTGTTTATGTTGGAAAGACTACACATAATCCTATTTCTTCATGATATATCTTTACAGAGGATATTGAACTTCAGAAGGTATACTTTCATTCGATCAGCTACATATTGCATATGCTGGAATGTATTTAAGAAAATTTTGAAGCAAAGGAATTTACACTTTTATCTCTATCAATTACTTAGAAGTGTACTGATGGCATGGGCATGTTTGCCAAACCATTTCAACGGTATACATAATTGCCAAGGTCAAAGCTAGAATCAGAGGGGCTGCAGCCAACTGGCTTAGAGTATCAGGTGTAGTATATGACAGAAGAATGCCAAAGAAGCTGAAAAGTAAGATGTACAAGACAGTGGTGCAACCAGTACTACTGTATGGTACAGAAACCTGGGCAGTAAAGGCAGAACAGTTGAAGAAGCTAGAGGTGATGGAAATGAAGTGCATGAGAAAGGTGGTAGGATGCACACTGCGGGACAGGCGAAGAAATGAGGACATAAGAGCAGAAGCCAAAGTAGCTCCAATTGCAGAAAAGATCAAAGAAAACAGATTATGATGGTATGGGCACATGTGTAGAAAAGCAGAAGACAATCTGGTGAGGGAGATTTGGGACAGACAGGAAGAAGGTAAGAGGAAGTGAGGGCATCCAGCAAAGAGGTGGATGGATTGTGTGAAAGAAGATCTGCAACAGTCAGGCATGAGTTTTGAAGAAGGCAGGAGAGTGGCACTGAATCGAGAGAGTTGGCGACAGTTAATACAATACCCCGACCCCATGTAAATGGGAAAAAGGGGATGATGATGATGATGATGAATGATTGCCAATTCATGAAAATGGAATGCGGTGTGATAACTATGCACAAATGTTTCAGGGACAGTTCCTTTGCCATAAGTTTTAACATTTCTAAGCTGGTTTGTTAACAAAATCATTTCCTGTTATTTTCTTTTTGGGGGGGGCAAAGGTGAGTTACTATTATAGCCCAAATAAGGATAGCCTGTTCTTTTTTTGGTGGGGGAGTTGAGTTACTGTTACTGCACAAAGATATGCTGCTCTTGTTACTCTCCTTGTTTTGCATCCTGCCTGTTGTTTGTATTCCTTGTTTTACATCCTGCCTGTTGTTTGTATTCCTTGTTTTACATCCCGCCTGTTGTTTGTATTCCTTGTTTTGCATCCTGCCTGTTGTTTGTATTCCTTGTTTTACATCCTGCCTGTTGTTTGTATTCCTTGCCTGTTGTTTGTATTCCTTGTTTTGCATCCTGCCTGTTGTTTGTATTCCTTGTTTTGCATCCTGCCTGTTGTTTGTATTTCTTGTTTTGCATCCTGCCTGTTGTTTGTATTCCACATCTGTACACTGTTGAATGTTTCTGGAGGGGTTTAATACTGGCTGGCTACTTTTTCTGTTTTATCTGGAAACAATTATTCAGTACTTACAAGATACTTATGTTTACTATCCATCTGTTGTCTTTTAAGACACTTAGGAATATGCCATTCAGGCATGTCAGTCCACAAAGACCCCCCCCCTTCACTAATGCTGAGAACCAGGTCACTGTGGATGCCTTTAGACAACACTACGTTTCTCTGCCAGAAATGGGACAGGGAGATATGGCATGTAGGATACAAATTTGGCCACAGATAGTTGCTGATCTGAAAGCCATGGGTGGCCATGGCAGGACATATGAGCAGGTGTGCCACATGGCCCCAACTGCATGGAAGAGAGCAGATGTAGTCAGCCATGACCAGATGGATAGTGAGGAAAGGCCTGCTAGGAAACCACCGCTAACACCCAATGAAGAGTTGTTGGCCAATATCAGGGACCCAGACAGCTCACAGGAGAGTGCAGTACAGCATGTCCTGGATGTAGAATCAATAGTGTCAGAGGCCACAAGCACATCACAGGATAAGCTTCCATGTAGGTTTTGGTATCTCAGCCACTGAATAAAGTCAAACAATTGAAATCAACATGTTAATTCTGTGTCACATGGATTTTTTATACGGCTCATTAAAGACTGGTACAGTTATTAGTTTAGGTTTGAGTTGACAGCTACATTCTTGTTGACAGTATAGTTAATGGACAATTAAAGGGGTGTGTTACTTTTAATTGTGAAGATGTTGCCCTTACCTTTTGCTTAATGTCTTTCAGGCCCATCCGGCTTGCAGAGGAGACTTTCATCTGCAGACAGTGAGCCAAACATCTTTACATCAGTACTGATGAGCAAGTGAAAGAAACACTTTAGTGTGTGCTGTACATCAGGCCTGTGGTGTGTATCGCTGTACTAATGGCCGTAATAATGGCACCAATGTTAGTTTGTTATCAAATATTAGACTACAGTAGTGTAGGTATTAATTATGTCCTGTGTTTCTAGCTTTTCATCACAGATGATCATGACAGTAAAAGTGTGGGGCCTCTGCCACATGATGTCAGTGTATCAGCAGACTCTGATGATGATCATGGCCAAACTGAGGCACTGTAATGGGGTGCAGAGGTGGAACCTGACCTGAGGGTGACATACAACCATTCCCTGCCTTTCCATCAGACACAGCCAGTAGGCCTACACCTACCCCTTCCAGTGACACCACAGATATTGGATAGGTGGAGGGTGAGACCATTGATCAGGGAAGTGTAGTTACTGCGGCCTCAGTGCATGTTGAGTCTGGCCATAGCCAAAGTGTGGGCAAGGTTCCATGCAGGAGGGTTGACAGGAGGTGCTCTGAGGGAGTCTGCTGTCTCACCTCCACCTGGGGCAGGTCTGTCTTCCCATGCCACTCAACGTATGTTTAGGGGCATCATACAGGCACAGTCACATTCCCATAGATGCTCCAGACAAATGCTCAGGGTTGTAGATGTGCCATAGGCTGACATGTATGAATGTCTCCACTGTGTTACCGATTTCATGGATCTGGTGAATGACACTTTGGAATCTGGGGTGCTTGTCATGGAATGTGCGATGTCTGTGATGGAACATCTGCCGGGAGGGGAATGGAATCCTCATGGGTTTAGGTCAGCCACATCATCTGCTGCCAGCCAATTTGGCTGTGCCCAATCATGCTCCCATAATGGCAGTATTTCCACTGCACCATCAGTGAGTGTGCTGTCCACACCCAGATGTGGCAGACCATGTGGTCATGGTCCTGGGTGTCCCCATGAAGGACACTCGTCCAGCAGACATAGGTCATGTTCAGGAAGCAGCAGTGCATCTGACCATGGGCATGAATGTGCCAGTACAACTCCTGGTAGAGCCAGTTCTCATGGTTGGGGATGACAACGATGAACCGCCAACTCTACCATGCATGGTCACACCTGTCTAACATACCAAGATGTAGAGTCAGCACAAAACTTGGCTGTGTCCATGCATAATCTAATTTCACTGGAGGACCCCTATAAACACACACAACAGTTACATGGTTCAGCCATTCAGCTTCAAAGTCAATTTGTCTCACTAGCCATTTATTGGTTTATCCAGATATCTACTGGGTTCTCTTTCTTACTCAGACAAACTGACCGACCTTCTGTATCAGCCTAGGCTTCCTGCCCCCCCCCCCACACACACACACACACACACACAACAGCCTGTGCAAGTGATGATAACTGTGCCATACCCCTGTTTTCTATCTTTTGGATTCAAGGTGGATTCAAGGATACAAAGCTTTGTGTGTGATGCTCAGGGTGCATAGCTGACTTAAAGTGCTTGTATATCTGCTTTTGTGATGTTGAACTGGTAGTTTTACCTTTGACTTACAATGGCCTTGAAAAGTTTACAAACTGTTAGCATCAAAATTTCACAATTTTATTATGACGGATGTTGTGAGGATTGTGAAGTCAGAAACTGCAATGTGTATCATTACTTTCCAACATCTCTCTTTAATGAATTTCCATTACAGATGTATGGTGCTAAACTGGGCCATGCAGTGACTATCACTACTTTTGAGAGGTATGACTGCGTCAATCTTTGCTGCCCCTGCTGTCATATGTTCAGATCATTACTGTACCAGTCTCCCTCCTTTTACTTGCAAACAGTACCACATAACACAAGCACTCAGGTCACTCCAAGGCAAGTACAAATATGACTCAGTCATTGTCCATGCTGGTGTGAATGACCTGAGATGTACCTCCCTGGACTACATGAAAAGAGACATAAGAGGAGCTCTCTGAGCATGTAGCCCAGGCCGGTATGACCCTGACCTTGAGTAGCATGTTACCCTTACCAAGAATGATGCCACTATATGAAGACAAGATGATCAATTTCAACAATTGGCTTAAGTATTGGTGCCATTCAAAGGGGATCCAATGCCTGTCTGCCTTGGGATGACATGCTCGACAAGCCACGATGCTTCGCTAGGGACGGCTTGCACCTGTCACCCCTGGGCTTTCGGATATTGGCAAAGGCTCTTGCCACCCCCATAGTGCCTTTTTTAGGCAAGGCTCAAAAGACAAACCAAACTCCATAGGTATCACAAGGGATAAGAAACTAGGAGTAATGCTACTCAAAGCCAGAAATCTAAACCTCAAGATGCACACACTCGAAACTCTCCTTAGCATGAAGAACATCGATATCTGTGCAGTAACAGAAACCTGGTTCAAGGCTCCCGAGAGCACCCCAGCACTACCAGGTTATACCACATACCATGTTTTTCAGCCCCAAACTTGGACCAAACCACAAAAGGAGGGGGAGTATCAATATTCGTCAAAAATACCCACACCTCCAGGTTGGTGGCACAGCAAGAAGCATCAGAGACTATCCATGTGCAACTAACAGTGGGTAAAACTGCCTTCCAGTTTATAGCCTGCTACACACCACCCTCCCAAACCCAGGAACCCCACTCGGCCTTCCTGAGAACACTGGAAAATATGAAGGTCTCTCCAAACACCATTATATTGAGCGACTTCAACTACCCTAATATAGACTGGGAGCATTACTCTAGCTCCAACACCCTAGCCCAAAGGTTCCTAGAATTTATAAACTCAAATACTATGGAACAACTTGTTGCCACTCCCACAAGAGGAGAAAACATACTGGACCTGATCATCAGTAACATGGGGACTCTATGCTCCAGACTAGAAGTGTATCCCTCACTGGTAAGATCAGACCATAAACTAATCTCACTAGATATTCACATCCCGACCCCAGCCCCTGCTCAGAAAACCACAGTGAAAAACTTCTCTAAAGCAAATTTCACACTCCTCAAAACCGAGGTGGAATCCTTCAAAGCCCCCGGGCCTGTGGAAAATACGGCCAGACTGCAGAATCCTTTATAAATGCATTCTATGAACACCTTCAGGAATGCATGGATCATGCAATCCCAAATAAAACCAAGACCCAATCCTCCAAAGTTAGGCATCCTGTCTGGTGGACCCCAGCCATAAACAAACTATATAATAGAAGGAGGAAGCTACTACATGATAGAGCAAAATCCCAAAAAGGGAAGGCATCTCTGATCAGTATTAGCAAAAAACTACGGGCACTCATAAAATCGTCTAAGGCCAGCTTCTAGAGAAAAATTGCACAGGACACTAAGGATAATCACAAGGCTTTCTTTAGTTATGTTAGGAACCTGGGTGGGAATTCCCAGATATGCTCAGAATTAGTCCAAAATGACAAAAAATACACCAAACCCACAGACATTGCCAACATCCTAGCTGACAGGTTCAGCAGAAACTTCTCCCCCCTTCCCCACCAAAAGGGCAAATATCTATCCCAGCAGAGTGCTGCCCCCCTGACATCTCAGATGCTCAGGTAAGAGCCTCCCTCTCCAAAGCAAAAAACACAGCATCAATGGGACCAGACAGTGTCCCGGGCTGCGTCCTACATGAACTCCAAGAAGAACTAAACCCAAACATAAAACTACTTTTCAATTTCAGCATTACTACAGGATATGTACCCAAAGAGTGGCGTACAGCAACAGTGGTCCCTCTCCACAAAGGTGTTGCCTCAACGGATCCTGGAAACTATCACCCCATAAGCTTGACTAGCTTGGTCTGCAAAGCTATGGAAAGGATCATCATGGACCTCATAAATAAAGATATTGGGGACCTACAGACACTGGATCCTACCCAGTTTGGCTTTGTTAAGGGCAGATCCTGCCTCTTAAACCTTGTCAATTTCTTTGAAACAGTCACCAAGGCCATTGACGAGGGGAAGGTGGTCCGCACAGCCTATCTGGACCTTGCAAAAGCCTTTGATACAATACCCCACTCAGGTATTATAGATAAGCTCACCAGCTTAAATATAAACCCCTATGTCACTAGATGGGTTGCAAACTGGCTCAAGGACAGAACCCACATGGTTAGAATTGCTGGAGCCATGTCAGACTCCAAACCAGTTACAAGTGGCATCCCACAAGGCTCAGTCCTGGGACCTCTCTTGTTCGGTATATATTTCTTGGAGGTACAGGCTAACACAGAAGGACTGTGGCTGACCAAGTTCGCAGATGACTGCAAACTGGGCGCCATAATAGACTCTCCAGCCGACACAAGCATCCTACAAAAGGGCCTCATAGAAACAGACAGCTGGTGCCAGAGCCATGGCCTCAAGCTAAATGCCAAAAAGTGTATAGTCATCCCCTTTGGCAAAAATAAAGTGCCCACAAATTACCACATAGGTGGTAACCCATTAAGTACGGAAGAAGTAATTAGGGACCTGGGGACCCAAGTTGATAGCAATCTCTCATTTGACAACCACGTGGCCAAAGTGGTTAGAAAAACATTTTATATAGCCCACCTAATCATGAACGGATTCACATCTAGATCAGGGGAGGTCATCGTGCCTCTTTACTCATCCCTCATCAGGCCCATAATTGAGTACAATGCCCCTTTTGGGATGTACCTTACCAGACACCTGCAGCAACTGGAAAGACCCCAAAAGTACCTCACCAAGAGGATCAAAGGGCTCAAATAGATGCCATATGCTGCCCTGTTAAAGAAACTCCAGCTCTACTCAGTGGCATACCACCTGCTCAGAGGCGATCTGTGCCTGACATATAAAGCCATGTCCAACCTGGAATTAATGGACATGCTGCACCTCAGAAAATCCAAATCCCATCAAGCTACGCGCTTGAGAAACTTGGACCTCAGCACTGAAATAAATAGGATATGCTGGAGGGACAGATTCATAACCCAGAGGCTCCCTTCACTCTGGAATAAAATCCCAGTCCAGGTTATGCAGAGTCCCTCACTGACTCTCTTCAAGAGGAATCTTGATGAGTGGATGGGAGATAGTAGGTTTACCCCGGGTATCACTTCTGTGTCACTGTTAGACAGAGGCACAGTATACTAACCTCAAAAAAGGGCATAGCAAAATTCATTTAAAATGGGTGGCGAAAGCCAAACACACTCTGGCTAGGCTTATAAATGCCCTAGGGCAGATAGCCTAGTATGAACCTATGAACCTATGAACAAGGATATGCCACTCATTCATATTATTACACAATGTTTACTATTAAAACATTGAACATCAGAACATAAACCTATCAAAAATGCGGTTTACATGTTCGATGTTTGGAATACAAAGTAGGGTGAAATATCGGACACTAATGCAGGTGAAGTCGAATTCGACTTTTGCAGTCCGGTGTCCCCCTTGCAGCAGTATGTATGGACCAGATCCATACTGCTCAGCACTGACTGTCATGTTTTTGCAGGGGGGGCAAGCCCCCTTGCACCCACCCCCTGACACCTCTATAGTCCAACTCAGAGATCGTACTACAGTGAAGAAAAGGGTAAATCTCCCGATCCACACTGTCCCAGTCTTCAGTCTTCCAGAGACAACATTCCAACTGTCTACCAAAAGGTTTTCTGTATGCTGCACATGTAAGTTTCACACAAGGCACGTTCAACATACTGATAGTAAACCATTACACAATACACTCCAGGTTTCAGTCTTACTTCGTAAATGCAGCAGTTGACCTAGTTGTAGTTCAGAGCTGACGCTGAGAAATGCAACCAGTACACAGCCAATATATGGGGAGGTAATGGTTGTGTGAGTTGCCTGGCATCAGTGTTAATATATGTATGTGAGTAGGAGGAAGGTTCTAGGCACCTAAGTGGTGAGTGTGTGTGCTATGCATTATATCTTGGCCAATGCAAGGGCATACTGAGCACACCTACGTCTGCCTACACCCACAACAGCTGGTGGTTTCCACTCTGACTCTCCATCTACCTGTGTCTGTGATGACCATGGCACTGGTGGTGGGATGTGTGCCCCTTTCTCTTGCTGATCCTGCTGAAGCTGTTTCCTCAGGATTATGTTCTGTAGCATGCAGTATTGTACTGCAGGAGTCTCCAGATGTATCTAATCACTGAAGCCGTGACTTCAGCAGCCCAGAAACATGCTCTATGATATTTCTGATGGGTGTCATCAGTCACGGTTCCAGCTCATAGCCTGCATCTCCCAGTAAATGACCCTGTGAGATATCCCCCTAGTAAACATCTGGTTCAGTTAGGAGCTGTGCCATTATGTGAGCCATGGTAACTGCCAGGGTTGGCAGTGCACATGTTCAGGATGATTCCCTGGCATTACACACAACTTTGCAGTTGATAGAGTGGCAGACCTTTCTGTTAATGTAGAGCCTACCCTGTTTATTAGGTGGTGCCTTCATTTCTACATGTGTGCAGTCTATAGCATCCAGTACTTCAGGGTAGTGGGTTACATGGTAGAACTCCTACATATTTCTGGCCCTTTCCTCAGAACTACAGGGAAAATATATGTGGTCACTGGCATGTGGCAGCATAGCATTCAGGAACTGGTTGAGGATCCTGGATGCTGATGCCTGTGACACCCTCAGCATGTCTCCTGTTGGTCTCTGAAGAAGATCCTGGATGCTGATGCCTGTGACACCCCCAGCATGTCTCCTGTTGGTCTCTGAAAAGTACCTGTAGCTAAGATTCTAAGGGCTACACATGCCTCTGTCTCAACTGGGACGGGTTTCCCTTGGTTGGCTCTGAGTTGAGGACAGCAGAAGTTGCAGAGTTCCTGTAGTGTCTCCCTGTAGCACTCTGCAAGTTCCATGTCATGTAGGTTGTGATAAGTTAAGTGGGTCCTGAAAACTCTTCTCCTATTAGCAGCAACAGCAGCAGCACTGGCTTCAGCCTGCAGCACATACAAATGAATTAAAGCAGCAGCAGCCCCTAGCATTCTGTCCGTGTAGACTCCTTTCCATGGCTGTATTCCAAAAGTTTTGGAATTCGCAGAGAAAACCAGCAAGGAGTCTCCACAGATACTTTACAGCATGTTGAATAGCTCCACCAGGTTGGATTTGATTATTAGCATGCAATTCAGCTGTTTATGTTTGAATAAGCATACCTCTGTGTTCACAGTGTTTGATCAGGCATGTGCAGCTCCACACGGTGCTTACTGAAGCTAAAACTATCTGTTATGTGCACATGGTGAAAAATGACCTAGTAGGCTTTATAGGATCCTGGGGTAGAGTATATCAACTCCCACAATTAAAGACTGGAAAAAAATGAAAGAGGCTTTAAACAGATTTTCAGATAAGATGATAAAACTGCAAAACTCAGAGGGTGAAACGAAGAAAAGGCTGGCTGAATATGAGACAGTACAAGAAGAGATGTTTGAAAATAACAGTATTAGAGGACAGAGCACATAGGAAAAACCTGAGATTTTCTGCCGTATCAGAGAAGCTGGAAGAAACAAACTGTATTAATTTTATGAAAGCACAGATAAGCAACTGGACTGGTATTCCACAACAGGAAATAATTGAAATGACATATCATCTGTATGCTTCAAACCTGGCTATGAGAAAGCAAAATAGACCTTTAACAGTAAAGATGCAGTTTTACCAGCAGAAGGAGTTGATTGTGACAAGACTGTGGCAGAAGGACATACTAAAGAAAGTGAGAAACAGCAGAGTATTTGTAGAGAATGACTATTCACTGTACACCAGGCAGAAGAGGAGTACATTTATTCCATTGTTCAGGGAATGCTGAGAAGCAGGCATGAGATTCAAACCACTTTGCCCAGCTATTTTCAAAATATTTTTCCCTGGAGGGACAAAATCATTTTTTGATGAAGCACATGCTTAGGAGGAAATACAAAAGTTGGTCCAACATAAGGTGAAGTGTGAAACAGAGGAATATTCTGCTTCTTGTTCTTCTGGTAATAAAGACTACAGAGAGACTGAGCCAGCAAAACCTTTTCCAATGTTTCAGTGGAAATTGCTTGACAGAAGGGGAAAAAAACCCACAAGAGTCAACTAGAAGAATTGAGAATACATTAGAAATGAAGCAGAGACCAGATTTGTGAGATGGAGATGAACAGGAATAAAAACCAATAACTTGGAAATTGACAAATGTGGGATTACAAAACAATAATTTATAAAAATAATGGTACAGTGGTGCAGCAGTAGCATTATTGCCTCACAGCAAGAGGTTCTCCTGTTTGATTCTTGCCTGGAGTGCCACCTGTGCAGAGTCTGCATGCCTTCTCTGCATCTGTGTGGGTTTTCTCCAGGTACTCTAGTTTCTTCCCACATTACAAAGACATGTGTCTGGAGCATTTCTCCCTTGGCCTTTGTTGAAATTTGACTTTGTTCCAAGTCTGATATTCCTGGTAAACAAATGTTAAATAAATAAAAATTTGTAAAACATGACAGAACAAGAAAATCTGGAAATATTGGACTTTTTTGGACTCTGTTAAACTTGTAAGGGAGTCTAAAGTATATGCCCTACTTCATGTCATTAATGTTCAGAAAAATACTCAGGAAAGGGGAAGAAGAGGGAGAAAGTTAATTAAGTAAAACACATTTTCTTAATAACACTATTTTAATAGTGCATGATTTTTTTTGCATGGTATAAAGTTTTCTCAGTTATTTTTAAGTGTAGTGGGGATACTAATGTAAACAGGTGCTGTTTCTTCTCTCTTTCCCCTTATTCAGCTTTAAGAAATGTAGGCACTGCAATGTAAAAAAAAGAAAAATTTGTTACAAGATCATGACAAAAGAAAAATTAGTTTGCTTTTTCTCATTCTTACATAGGAGAATGACTAGGTTAAGGGGTTAAGGCCCTTAGCTTAATCTAGTAACACATTTACGAGAAAGCAAGTAAATGAATATTGAATATTATAAGGC
Organism: Protopterus annectens; assembly: GCF_019279795.1. Taxonomy (NCBI): domain Eukaryota; kingdom Metazoa; phylum Chordata; order Ceratodontiformes; family Protopteridae; genus Protopterus; species Protopterus annectens. The sequence continues at coordinate 484,044,288 of NC_056740.1, read as the reverse complement.
TTTTTCTAGTAAACAAATGTATCTTTGGCAGTTTTGTGTCTGGTTCCCATTTCTCTAGGAGACAATCTGATAAAGAGAAATGGCTTGGAGAAAATGTTTTCTGAAAGCATTCAAGTGTTTTCCCACCTGAGACAGCTATAAAGATAAGACAAAGCCAGACAGCACTTAATAGAAGCACAGGCTATACCATGTGCCTTAGCACAGATAATATTTCTTTTAGGTTATCTCAAGTGTTTGAGTGTGGTTGTCAGTTTGGAACATTTGTTTCTATCAGAAGGGTAAAACTTCAATATTTAAAGATGTACATAGTTTTGTGAGTTATTAAGTTAATACGTTTTAGGGAATATTGGGGTGTGTTTGCATTTTGTTTGAGGACTTTCAATAAAACAGAAAGTTTTATAAGATGTGACATGCTGAAATGGATATGACAAGAAACAACTGTATAAAATATCAACCTGCCAAACAGTATTTGCATGTAACACAAAAGCTGGGACTAGACATTTAACAAAAAGCTGTTATACATAACAGAAATAATGTTTTAAGACAATGATGGTTTCTGTAATATATTTAAATGTCAATGATTTTGCAGATAAATACAAAAAAGAAAAAAATACTGAACTATATTAAAATGTAGACTGCAAATATCTATGCTACAGGAGACACACTTCGAAAGAACTGAAAATGTGAATGTGATAAAGAAAGGTTTCCAGGATGGTTCAGTGGAATACCTGGGGCAATGGAAAACAGAAGTACTTATATTAATTTCAAGAGGAACTTCAATAGTGGTAGAAGAGGATAAAAAATATAATGGCAGATTTGTAGTACTGAGGGGCTACAGGAAAGGGAGAAGGATTGCACTGGTATGTACAGCGGATATACAAAGTGTACACACCCCTGTTAAAGTGCCAGGTTTTTGTGATATAAAAAAAATGAGACCACAATAAAGCATTTCAAAACTTTTCCCACCTTTAATGTGACCTATAACCTGTACAATTCAATTGAAATAAATCTGTTAGGGGAAAAATGTAAAAAATTAAAAAATGTACAATAAGTTGGCTGCATAAGTATGCACACCCTTAAACTAATACTTTGTTGTGTGTGCACACCCTTAAACTAATACTTTGTTGTGTGTGCACACCCTTAAACTAATACTTTTTTGAAGCACCTTTTGATTTAATTACAGCATTCAGTCTTCTTGGGTACACATCTGCCATCAATTAAAGAGACTCTGATTAACCCCAAATAAAGTTCAGCTGTCCTAGTAGGATTTTCTTGACATTTACTCAGTTGCCTGCTACAGCAAAAGCCATGGTTCGCAGACAGCTTACAAAGCATCAAAGGGTTCTCATTGTTGAAAGGTATCAGTCAGGAGAAGGGTACAAAAAAATGTCCACAGCATTGGATATATCATGGAACATGGTGAAGACAGTCATCAAAAAGTGGAGAAAATATGGGACAACAGTGACATTGCAAAGAACTGGACTTCTGTCCAAAATTGATGAAAAGACAAGACAAAAATTGATCAGGGAGGCTGCAAAGAGACCTACAGCAACACATAAGGAGCTGCAGGAATTTCTGGCAAGTACTGGTTGTGTACTACATGTGACAAAAATCTACCGTATTCTCCGTATGTCTGGACTATGGGGTAGGGTTGCAATATGGAAGCCTTTTCTTACACAGAAAAACACCCAGGCCCAGCTAAAATTTGCAAAAGAATACATCAGGTCTCCCAAAAGCATGTGGGAAAACGTGTTATGGTCTGATGAGACCAAGGTTGATCTTTTTGGCCACAATTCAAAAAGGTACATTTGGCACAAAAACAACACTTTGCATCACCAAAAGAATACCATCCCCATAGTGAAGCATGGTGGTGGCAGTATCATGTTTTGGGTTGCTTTTCTTCAGCTGGAACTGGGGTTTTAGTTAAGGTGGAGGAAATTATGAACGGTTCCAAATACCAGTCACATTTGGCCCAAAACCTTCAGGCATCTGCTAGAAACCTGAAGACGAAGAGGAATTTCACCTTTCAACATGACAGTGACCCCAAGCATACATCCAAATCAACAAAAGAGTGGCTTTACCAGAAGAAAATTAAAGTTTTGGAGTGGCCCAGCCAAAGCCCAGACCTAAAGCCAATAGAAAATCTGTGGGGTGACCTGAAGAGGACTGCGCACAAGAGATGTCCTCGCAATCTGACACATTTGGAACACTTTTGCAAGGAAGAGTGGGCAAATATTGCCAAGTCAAGATGTGCCATGCTGATAGACTCCTACCCAAGAAGACTGAATGTTTTAATTAACCAAAAGATGCTTCAACAAAGTATTAAGTTTATGAGTGTGCACACATATGCAATCAGCATATTGTACATTTTTTATTTTTCCCCCCTAACAGATTTGTTTGTTTTTCAATTGAATTGTACAAGTTATAGGTCACATTAAAGGTGGGAAAAGTTTTAGGTTCATAGGTTCATGCTAGGCTATCTGCCCTAGGGCATTTATAAGTCTAGCCAGAGTGTGTTTGGCCTTCGCCACCCATTTTAAATTAATTTTGCTATGCCCTTTTTCGAGGTTAGTATACTGTGCCTCTGTCTAGCAGTGACACAGAAGTGATACCCGGGTTAACCTACGATCTCCCATCCACTCATCAAGATTCCTCTTGAAGAGAGTCAATGAGGGACTCTGCCTAACCTGGACTGGGATTTTATTCCAGAGTAAAGGGAGCCTCTGGGATATGAATCTGTCCCTCCAGAATGTCCTATTTATTTCAGTGCTGAGGTTCAAGTCTCTCGAGCTTGTAGCTCGATGGGATTTGGATTTTCTGAGGTGCAGCATGTCCATTAATTCCGGGTTGGACATGGATTTATACGTCAGGCACAGATCACCTCTGAGCAGGCGGTATGCCACTGAGTAGAGCTGGAGTTTCTTTAACTGGGCAGCATATGGCATCTGTTTGAGCCCTTTGATCCTCTTGGTGAGGTACTTTTGGGGTCTTTACAGTTGCTGCAGGAGTCTGTTAAGGTACATCCCAAAAGGGGCATTGTACTAAATTATGGGCCTGATGAGGGATGAGTAAAGAGGCACGATGACCTCCCCTGATCTAGATGTGAATCCCTTCATGATTAGGTGGGCTATATAAAATGTTTTTCTAACCACTTTGGCCACGTGGTTGTCAAATGAGAGATTGCTATCAACTTGGGTCCCCAGGTCCCTAATTATTTCTTCCATATATAATGGATTACCACCTATGTGGTAATTTGTGGGCACTTTGTTTTTGCCAAAGGGGATGACTATACATTTTTTGGTGTTTAGCTTGAGGCCATGGTTCTGGCACTAGTTGTCTGTTTCTACGAGGCCCTTTTGGAGGATGCTTGTGTTGGCTGTAGAGTCAATTATGGTGCCCAGTTTGCAGTCATCTGCAAACTTGGTCAGCCACAGTCTTTCCGTGCTGGCCTGTACCTCCGAAAAATATATACCGAACAAGAGAGGTCCCAGGACTGAGCCTTGTGGGATGCCACTTGTAACTGGTTTGGAGTTTGACATGGCTCTAGCAATTCTAACCACGTGGGTTCTGTCCTTGAGCCAGTTTGCAACCCATCTAGTGATATAGGGGTTTATATTTAAGCTGGTGAGCTTATCTATAATGCCCGAGTGGGGTATTGTATCGAAGGCTTTTGTGAGGTCCAGGTAGGCTGTGTGGACCACCTTCCCCTCGTCAATGGCCTTGGTGACTGTTTCAAAGAAATTGACCATGTTTAAGAGGCAGGATCTGCCCTTAACAAAGCTGAACTGAGTAGGATACAGTGTCTGTAGGTCCCCAATATCTTTATTTATGAGGTCTATGATGATCCTTTCCATAGCTTTGCAGACCAAGCTAGTCAGGCTTATGGGGCGATAGTTTCCAGGATCCATTGAGGCACCACCTTTGTGGAGAGGGACCACTGTTGCTGTATGCCACTCTTTGGGTACATATCCTGTAGTAAGGCTGAGATTGAACAGTAGTTTTATGTTTGGGTTTAGCTCTTCTTGGAGTTCATGTAGGACACAGCCCAGGACACCGTCTGGTCCCATTGATTCTGTGTTTTTTGCTTTGGAGAGGGCAGCTCTTACCTGAGCATCTGTGATGTCAGGGGGGGCAGCACTCTGCTGGGATAGATATTTGCCCTTTTGATGGGGAGGGGGGGGAGAGACGTTTGCACTGAACCTGTCAGGTAGGATGTTGGCAATGTCTGTGGGTTTGGTGTATTTTTTGTCATTTTGGACTAATTCTGAGCATATCTGGGAATTCCCACCCAGGTTCCTAACATAACTAAAGAAAGCCTTCTGATTACCCTTAGTGTCCTGTGCAAAGTTTATGCATCCTCTCTCGGATGAATAAGTCCGACTGCACATGTAGCACACTAAACAACATGAAAAGGTGATGAGTATTATTAAGATGGTGCATCCTCACTCTGCTTAATAAGTCTGACTGCAGACGTAGCACACTAAACAACATGAAAAGTTAATGAGTATTATTAACAACGAAAACAAAATAGTGGAATCCAAGTGGTAAGTCCTCCATTGTTAAGTAGAAATAAATAAACCAAAAGATTGCTGTAAGCTAACAATGGATGGAGCCAGGCATAGAGGAAACTCAAGTTCCAAACAAGAACTCAAGAAATAAGGCAGTTCTAATGATTCAGGTAGCAAGCACAAAAAGTCCAAATATATATAAAAGCATATAAAATCTCCTTTATTGTAGTCGACAAAAGGTAAGTGCTTTCACTATCTAGCTTCAGCAGACCATAGAACAACTACTGACAAAGCCACTATTTAAACTAAACAAAGAGCACATAGCAGCCAGTCATCAAATCACATCAATCAAGTCATTAATTATACAATCAAACAATGAAACAGTTCAGAATCAGGCATAGAATAAAACAAAAAGAATATAAACTATTGAATTATGTAGAAAATATATATGCATGTATAAAAAATCTGTCATACAAAAGAACAAAAATGAACTTCTATACAAAAAAGGACAGCATGAACTAAAAATAAAAATGATGCACAAATAAATGTGCACATAAATATATACAAATAAAAAATATATATATAAAATATATATATAAAGTACTATATAAACTCAACCCACAAATAAGGCTGCTGTTTAATCTTAGCCTTACTACAGGATACGTACCCAAAGAATGGCGTACGGCAACTGTGGTCCCACTCCACAAAGGCGGTGCTTCTACGGACCCTGGAAATTACTGCCCCATAAGCTTGACGAGCCTTGTCTGCAAAGCTATGGAGAGGATCATAATGGAACTCATAAATAAAGACATTGGGGACCTACAGACACTGGATCCTACCCAATTTGGCTTTGTCAAGGGCAGATCCTGCCTCTTGAACTTGGTCGACTTTTTCGAAACAGTCACTAAGGCCATTGATGAGGGTAAGGCAGTTCACACAGCCTACCTTGACCTAGCAAAAGCATTCGACACAATACCCCACTCGGGCATCATAGAAAAGCTCACCAGCCTAGATGTAAACCCATATGTCACAAGATGGGTTGCAAACTGGCTCAAGGACAGAACACACAGGGTTAGAGTTGCTGGTGCCATGTCAGACTCTAAGCCGGTCATGAGCGGTGTCCCACAGGGCTCAGTCCTGGGCCCCCTCTTGTTCGGGCATTTATTTTTCTGAAGTGCAGGTAAACATAGGGGGATTGTGGCTGACAAAATTTGCAGATGACTGCAAACTGGGCACCATAATTGACACTCCATCAGACACAGACATCCTCCAGAGAGGTCTCATAGAAATGGATAACTGGTGCCAGAGCCATGGCCTTAAGCTAAATGCCAAAAATGTATAGTCATACCCTTTGGGAAAAACAAGGTAACCCCTAATTACCACATAGGTGGTAATCCATTAAACACGGAAGAAGTTATCAGGGACCTGGGGACCCAAGTTGACAGTAACCTCTCTTTTGACACTCACATTGCCAAAGTGGTTAGGAAGACCTTCTACATTGCCCACCTGATCATGAAGGGATTCACATCCAGATCAGGAGAGGTTATTGTATCCTGTACTCTTCACTTATCAGACCAATGATTGAGTACAACGCCCCATTCGAATGTACCTTACCCGACACCTGCAGCAGTTGGAAAGACCCCAAAAGTTCCTCACCAAAAGGATAAAGGGGCTCAAACATATGTCATACGATGCCCGACTGAAGAAACTCCAGCTCTATTCAGTCGCATACCGTCTGCTCAGAGGTGATCTGTGCCTGACATACAAGGCCATGTCCAACCCGGAATTAATGGACATGCTCCACCTCAAAAAATCCAAATCCACCAGAGCCACGAGAGCAAGAGACTTAAACCTCAACATGGATATAAATAGGACATGCTGGAGGGACAGATTCATCACCCAGAGACTCCCTACACTTTGGAACAGAATCCCAGTTCATATGAGGCAGAGCCCCTCACTGACTCTGTTCAAGAGAAATCTTGACGAGTGGATGGGAGATCATAGGTTTACCCCGGGAATCATCTCTGTGTCACTGCTGGACAGAGGCACAGCAAACTAATGGGTATAGTATTCTCATCCTAAGGGGTGGTGAAAGCCACACACACTCTGGCTAGGCTTATAAATGCCCTAGGGCAGATAGCCTAGTATGAACCTATGAACCTATGAACCTATATAGATATGTACCTAAGTCTGTATGAACTGAGCACACAAGAAGGTAGATGTAAGACAGATATAAACATATTCACTTGTGTAACCTCCTTTTCTTCAGAACTGGCCTAATAGAGTCCCTTTCATTCAGTCCCCTGCCCCTGTCAGCACGGAGCATGATAATCCAACAGGCCTCTCTAAATTCTGTATGTGTACACACATCACCTTCCCTAATACTAGGGTTAACGGTCTCAACAACTCTGAACCTAAAAGTATGTGATATCCCAAATTCAAGGAAATGCTTAGAGAGTGCATTATGCAGGGAACCCTTCCTAATGTGATAGAGATGCTCCCCCATCCTATCACGTAGGACCCTGTTGGTTTTACCAACATAGAAGGTGTGGCAGATGGTACATTCAGCCAAGTATATCACATGGGGGGTCATACAGTCTGCAGAAGCGTGAAAGACGAATTCTTTACATAGATCAGGATGAAAAATAGATTCAGCAGTATTAATATAAGTACAAAAACTGCAATTACCACAGGGTAAGGTAAGGCCAGGACTCAATAGCAGATTAGTATGGTTCCTGTCATAGCAAAGGAGTCTTTTCAAGTTCTTACAGTTCCTAAACCGAAAAGTGGGTTTATCACCCACAATCCTACGTATATCATCATCCACTAGTAAAATAGCCCAAAACTGACTGAACAACAGTGTAATATCTCTGTGGTCAGTAGTATAAAACAAAGGAACTCTAACCTCTGAAGTATAGGGACGTGTCTCCCTGGCAACCCTGGGATCTAAAACAGGTCCAAACTATGGACTAGCTGTTGTCATTCTCAACTGCCCTAAGTCTGACCACTGCCTGTGTATCTCAGAAGAAGTATAACCTTGTGCCAACAATTTACATTCCAGACTATCAATCTCCTCTAAAAAGCCAGATGTTGTAGGGTTTAAACTAGAGACCCTTAACACCTGACCTCTAATCAAATTCTTAAAAATATAGCCAGGGTGCATACTAGATCTAAACAGGAAGGCATTTCTATGGCATGTCTCACGAAAGACCCCAGTGTTAATTATATTGCCTGGTAATTTCTCAATATACAAGTCCAAAAACTCAATGCTTGTAAATGACCAAGTAAAAGTGAACTTTAGGCAGTCAATTAAATTGTTCATCATGTCATGGAAGGCAACTAACCTGTAAACTGGGCCTCTCCACAACAAAAACAAATCATCGACAAACAGTCGATAAAACAGTACATAATCCTTAAAGCCTTGAGTAGAAAACAAACTATTATTCTCCCAATGTGCTAAAAACACGAAGTGCCCATAGCTACGCCAAGTTTCTGGAGGTACATCTCACCATTAAAGGTGAAAACATTATTTTCAAGCACCATCTCTAAAAAATAGCAAGTAAGGTCCACCTGTGCTGGTGTGTACTCACTGTGTAACAAAAGATATTCATGAACAAACTGGATGCCCAGCCCATTAGGAATCATAGTGAATAAGGACTGAATGTCAAAGGTAACAAAAATGACAACCTCAACATCACCAATAGAAGAAATGCTCTGATAAAGATCTAATAAAAATTGTTTAGAGTCCCTCAGGATCACAGGATTCAAATTAATAACCGGTCTCAACACCTTCTCAACGTATAAATAAAGTGGCTCCGTAACCCAACCACAACCAGCCACTATTGGTCTCATTGGTGGGTTAGTGGGGTGCTTATGGACCTTAGGGAGGCCCTGTATCAATGGAATTAAGGGATTAACCACCTTCAAGAATGAAAAAACATCCTCTGTAATAAGATGAGTCAAAAAATATCTAATATGCACTGACTGACCAAGGACATCCCTTCATGAACATCATTAAGAGTGATCCTCTCATTAAAACTGCCATCACTCAACACTGAGCACATAGCCCGATCATAATGTGACTTATCCATTACAACTATGAGGCCACCCTTGTCAGCTGGGCGAATTACTATGCGCTCATTATCCTGTAGGGTATCAGGGCTGCCCATTCAACATAAGACAAATTATTCTTATAGTGTGTATAGTGAGCATCACGAGTATCATAAAAGTTAAATACCTGATCTTCAGTTAACTTTAAATATGCCTCAACAAGAGGATGATTTTAGGAACATAACTGCTCAGTTTCCTAAGGCCAAAAGGGCCACTAACCCCCTCTGCCCGATGGAGGCCCACATTCTACGTCTCCATACATCAAACGTAACATGATGTTTCTACAAAACACCCTTAGATCTAAAATAGTATCAGAGAGCTTGCTCCTACAAGTAGGAATAAAGCTCAAGCCTTTAGAAAGAACCCGTCTCTCATCTAAAGAAAGCTCATAAGTAGAGATATTCAATATTAATGAGTCGGGGCTCTCCCCCACATCTTCTTCAGAGTTTGGGACTGACTCTGTTCGCCGGAAGTTTTGTGTTTCTGGCATCCTCTGCTTGCTGATCTTGGATGCCCTCCCCCTCTTTCTGACCTTACAGGTAGAGGAAAAGGGAGGTCATCCACATTCCCACTCCTCAAAACATTCAATGAGTCAACATCTGTCAAAACTGTACCCTACTATTTAGGTCTAATGACCCTCTCCAATTTATCTGCACCATGGCTATTGTTAACTACAACATGTGGATATAAGCCACTGCTAGGTGGCACCTCTGAAAATGTATCACCAATACTTCCTCCACTAGACAGTGGAGCAGAAAGTGCAGAGTTATGTGTAGTCCCACTATCTTTAATCTGGCAGCTCTTACCTACCTCAGCACTAACATTAATATTGGTGACATTGCTAGATGTATCTACATTAACAATAGCATCATCAGAAAGCAAACAGTCATGTGTATTAATGAGTATTATTAAGTTGGTGCATCCCCACTCTGTTGAATAAGTCTGACTGCAAATGTAGTGGATTAAACAACATGAAAGGTAATGAGAGTTATTAAGTTGGAGTATCCTCACTCGGCTGAATAAGTCCGAATGCACATATAGTGCACAAAACAACATGGAAGGGTGATGAGTATTATTAAGTTGGTGCATCCTCACTCTACTGAATAAGTCCGACTGCAAATGTAGCGCACAAAACAACATGAAAATGTAATGAGTATGATTGAGTTGGTGCATCCTCACTCTACTATATAAGTCTGACTGGACATGTAGCACACTAAACAACATGAAAAGGTAGTGAGTATTATTAAGTTGGTGCATCCTCACTCTGCTGAATAAGTCTGACTGCAAATGTAGCGCACAAAACAACATGAAAAGGTAATGAATATTATTAAGTGAGTGCATTCTCACTTATACAGTCATTGCCAGGCCAATGTCCACATTCAAGCCATGACAAGGTAGTCCCCTCTCTCTACCTGTACAGGGACAGTAGGAACTTCTCCAGCATTGTGAGCCCCTCCTGTAATGGGGGTCTACCTCTTATAGTAGACATGACCTTGGCAATGTCATGTGCCATGTTCTTGACATGCAATATCATATTGTTACTTACCTTTTGAGTCACGTGCCAAAGAGTCATATTATGTCTGCTTACAGCAGTGATATCCTGCAACACTTCCTGTCACACCTGGTGCTAATGAACCTTTTTTGTTTTGCCTCTGTTCAGGATGCAAATGCCATGGGGACAGCTTCCAGTGACACCTCAGTCTCCATGGTGGTAAATTTTTCTAGTTACTGCCTTGCTCAAGCACTCATGGAAAGATGTGTACACCTATGGATGTTGCAGGGGCAGAATTGTTGTCCCACAACAAGAGGTTCTCTGGTTCGATTCTCGGTTAGAGTGTCTTCTGTGTGGAATCTGCATGTCCTCCCTGCATTTGTGTGGGCTTCCTCCGGGTGGTCCGATATCCTCCCGCATTTAAAAGACATGCATCTGGAGCATTTCTCCCCAGGCCTCTGCTGAAAATTGACTTCATTCTAAGTTGAACTTTCCTGGTAAAGAAATGTTAAATAAATAAATATGCCAATCTGTGTGTGTACGCACACATACACATGCAAGTGGCTTGCTTTGGAAGTCCCATATGTATGTGCTTTGCCCCTCCCCAATTTTGTGGCCACCTTTCTATCCCCTGCAGTGCTGCAACCATTCCCACTTTCATGTGCAAGCTCTAGCAAATGTATTTATTTATTTAATATTTGTTTACCAGGAAAGTCCCACTGGACACAGGTCCTTTTTCAGCAGAGGCCTGGGGAGAAAAGCTCCATGAGTAACAGTAAATTTTAATGCACAAATTACAATAATCAATAAAGTATAAAGTAAACAAAATGTAGTAGACATAAGAAAATACAAATTTGTTACATCATGGCAACAAAACCTAGGCTTTGAACTTAGCTAGTACTATTTGTACAGTATGACTTATGCCAAGATATAATGTTAAGACAGGCCGGTAGGAATAAAAGATTAAACAGAGGGGAAGAAGTTAAATATGGTTGGGGTATACTGTGATGTATCAGAGCATTCATGAGGGGTTTGTACAGGAACATAGCCACTTATGTTTTAGATAAGCTTTAAGTGATGGCTTAAGTGGTTAGTGGATGAGACTGAGAGAATGGAGTTAGGAAGGGAGTGCCATAAACAAGATATATAGCTGGAAAATAAAGATTCGCCTGCAGTGTTATTGGCCTTGGAGATGGTGAGTAAGTTCTTGTTAGAGCGAAGTGGTCTGCTGGAACTGTAAGGAAGGATGATATTTTGTAGTGCAGGGGTTCTAGTTGGTTGTGTTACAATTTTGTGAGTTAGAGAGAGTTGGTTGTAAAGAATAATGTTGGGAAGCTCAAGCCAGTCTAGTATCCTTAAAGCTGTACAATGATGTGTTCTATATGGCAGTCAGACGCAAACTTAGCAATTTTATTATAACATGCTTCTAGCTTAGATAAGTCAGTTTTCTTTAGATTAGTTAAAATTGGACCGGCATATAGTAGGGTGGAGAGCAGATGGGTTTGTGTTAATGTAATTTTGGCCATTTTGGTCAGGAAACCTTTGTGCCTATATAGACTTGCAAGTTTCTTACGGACTTTTTTTATTGTTAGGGAGACATGTAAGTCAAATTCTAGTTTATTGTCTATTTCCACTCCATTAAGCTTTGTATGGGTTATCAGGGAGATGACAGTATTGTTTTTGGCTATGATGTTAAATGGTGTGCAGGAGATAATGTCTTGTTAGGTTGGAAGAGTAATAATTTAGTTTTGTTTAGGTGCGGGATTAGATGGGCACTAGCTAATCATGTTTCAACAGAAGTGAAAGATTTGTTTGAGGGTTTATCTTTGAATAGTTGAAAAGCAACTATCCGAACGGCACTTTGTGCAACCGGAATGATGAAAACCGTCATTCTGAACTGCACCAATGTTTGAAAATCAGCAAATTGAAAACCAGATTCGCTAATTTTCAAACTACAATTACGAATACAGATCGTAATGCAGGGGGGCAAGCTGCCCTGCAGCCCCCATGTGAGGAGTGGGGCTGTGTCCCCCCACACCCCCCTACTTTATTATTCTAACTCCGAGGTCGCACTACAGTGGGGAAAGGGTCCACTTCCTGATCTCCACTATCGTGCACTCCGCACCCAAAATGCAGAATCTGCAATGAGTGAATGTCAATGTTCATTCGCTCATTGCATATTCGCTGCATTTCTATTCGGGTATCTGAAAACTTGAAAACATACTTCTGCACAATTGTCTTTCGACAATGTGCATTTCAAGTTTTCAAAGGTAAACCGTGTTTGAGAATGAAGAGCTGATAGAGAACTGGCAGCACAGATAAGTGTTGAATCATCTGCATACTGTATTATAGAAACATGTGGAGTAGCTGCATGTAGATTATTAGTAAAGAGAGAGAAAATGAGAGGGTCCAAGACAGATACTTGGGGGACACCAATGGATAAAGGAAGGCATGGAGACAGGTCACCTTGCCACAGAACAGATTGTTGATGGCCAGATAAATAGTTATTAAACCAAGCTGTGGCAGATGGTCAGAAGGATAGTTCAGTTAGTGCATCTATTATTTTGGAATTGGAGACCATATCAAAAGCTTTTGATAGGTCTAGAAAGATGGCAGATACAAAGTTGTTGTTATTCCTGTGATGGTTTACAGTATTAGTAAAGGATAAGAGAGCTGTAATGGTACTATGTGATGGGTGAAACGAAAGAAGGCTATTTCTTAGTGAGAATTTCATGAGCTGGAGATGAATACACCTTTCAAGTAGCTTAGAAAGAGGTGAAAGAATAGCAATTGGATGACAGTTTGTCAGTTCTGTGGAAGGTCCCCCTTTATGAAGTGGATTACATGGGAGATTTTCTACAGTCGAGGAACCTTGTTTTTCAGAATGGATCTATTTATAAGGATTAATACTGGGAAGGCTATAGATTCAGCTGCAATTTTGAGATATTCATTGGGTAAGTTATCTATGGCAAGTGTAGTAGGTTTTAGTTTCTGAAGTAGTTTTTTTTTTATAGTGGCTGTAGGAACTGGGGAGAAAGAGAATGAGGCATTGCTAGTTGTAGACTTGGCACGTTCTCACTCTCACTCTCCTACATCAGCATACTGAACCCTTGTCATGGTCTACAAACCCTTTATTCAACTCATTATGTCCTGTGTGCTATGTCCTTCCCTAGATACATATAGTCCATAGTATGCTCGGCCCACAGCTGGGTATGACTGTATCATGTCTTTGTGCCGAGTACCCACACCTAAATACCCCACTTTCCATACATTCTTGTGGCTGCCATCCATTATGGGGGATGAGTACATGGATACTTTACCAGGCATCATGTCTTTCTTTGATATGCATACCTTAAATTCCATTGTCTTAGTCTATAAAGTCCTAAATCTATAGTTGCTCATTTTAACGCAATATCACACAAAATGGCACTCTTCCTTTATATTACTCTGATAAAAGTGACAGTACAACATGCTACCAACACTGATCGACACTTTCCTGGTCATCACAGGGCTAAGAGACACATGTGCACTCTGTTCTCATGCAAACTGCCTGTGTATCTCACAGTGTCACAGCACAGTACTGGGGGGACTTCTGATAGTGCCCTCTGGCTACACTATTGTGCACATCAATTGATGTCTTTATGTGCGTCTGTGCACACTGGGCCTCCTTTCTGCTCATCAGGTGAACTTGCATGAGATGACATGTCTTCTTCACATGCTGAGAAATGCTAAGCTGCTGAATGGTGTCTTGAGAAGAGAAAGAGGGAGATTTTCTTGCTCTTTCTCCATTGGGACTGAAGGTAGTGATGCCAACATTCATCTCTTATGGATACCCTTCATTTTACTAAACTTAAAAAAGAGACATGGGAAATTCAGTAAAGTTTTCATGCAGTAGACCTTAGGTTGCATAGCATCTGGCTCTACAGCCTTGTTAATGGCCTGAATACTTTATGCCATATTTTAACTCTTTATTGCCTGGCCTGCTGTCAGAGTGCTGTCTTTCAGGGTTTTCTGAGACAGATTCAGTATTATCAACTTGCCACAAACTGTTTCTGGTTCAAAAATACCTCAGAATGTCCCTTTCAATAATTCTGTCAGATTAGGATCCCCTTTGGAAGGACCAAGCCATTTTCAGATCTAAGATGACTGGCACCATGGCAACCTGAACTATAACCACTACTTGTAGCTAGAAGAAATTCTGCATGTTATACTTATAGTGTCTCACTTTTTCTCCACTAGCCTTTCTTTGGGTTTCTGCTTCAGACTGGTGATATGGCTTCTGACAATCAATGTCACCTTGTTATGTGCAATAAGTACTTATTTTCCAGCTAAGCAGAAATTAATCTTGGAATATTTCATCAAATCAACCATGGTTCAAATGGTTACAGCAGATACTGAAAAGATGGCAACCTTGACCTCCTTTTAATATTTCTCAGTGCTATCTTGGTATAATGCCTAAAACTCACTGCCCACAGTATTAAATTTCAGTTGCATACACGTCATAAATGTTTCTGAATGAGCCTTATATAATGCATCTGACTGTTTGTCTGTCAAGCAACCATCAAGTATTTGCAAAGTGTAATGAGAACATTCTTTAAGTCACTTGTTTAGGCATGATACAATTACAGATTAAATATCACTTCAACAAATAAACAATTTCTGACATCCATTTTATTAATGCAAATAAATCAAGTTTAAGGTAAAAAAATGTTTATGTCTGTCAGATGATACATGTTTTATTAGAGTCACAACATAAATATTTGTGTGCATTTCATTAGATGTGGAGTATTTACAAATAGTTTATTTGAATAATATGAAATTGCTTAATGCAAAATAGAATTGTATATTGTTGCAAGGTCGCTGTTTCCTTGACAAGATTAAAAGTAATTCATCATGGGATGGTACTGTCTTTACAGTCTAGCAGTTAGTTTTAAAGAAATACAGATTTAGATTTTCTTGGGTTTGATATTTACCCAGCTTCTGTGGAGTGGAATATAATAAACCAAAGAGGCTGATGTCCTTTTTAATTTTTGTCTTAGGCTGTTAGTTGGACCTGGAAATCTTTCTAATGTCCATGTAGTGTACTGAACCAAAGATGCTGCATCCCTTTTCCTACTTATTTCTGAAACTGTTATCTGGACTTGGACATTCTCTCTTTCTCTAACCACCAAGGAATACATTAAACTTGAGCTGCTGCTGCTCTTTTCCTTATGTTTGCCTGGGACTGTTGATTGGAAATTCTAACTCGTGGAGAAAGTTAAACCAAGGATTTCTGGATCACAGACCTAGTGGACTTCACTGTCATCCTGAGACTTCAGTCAGCTATAGTGAGTAACTGAAAATAACAAGAAATGCAGCTAGAGTTTCTTCGGTCACCATTCTAACTGTATAAAACATTTTATCTTGTTTTTCCCTGTGTAATTACAATACTGTCTTGTACATGTAAACAGTTATTTCAAAAATAAAAACTTTTCATGTTTTTATTTGTCAAAGCTTGTAGAAAATGCAGAGGCATAGCTAGGGTGGGCCAAATGAGGCAACTACCCCAAGTGCAAGGTGTTAAGGAGTGCAACTGGCAGATCCTAATAGGGTGATATTTCTGTACTGGCATTCAGACATTAATGTCAGCACTGTATTTGTAGTTATAGCTGAGGTATTTTGTTTATGGTACTCTAACTCTTGCCTCTTGGTACATTTTGTTTTTAGAGCTTCTTTTTCTTTCATTCTCTACTTAGAGTTGAAGGAGGTGCCAGAACAGAAATCTGTGCCAGGCAACAGCTGAAGTCGCTATGGCTGTAAGCTAATGCCTTTTTTTATTAGAAAAGGGTATCCTCACACTACTGATGCTACTGTTGGTATCTACTGCTTTAGAAGGGAAACTGCTTGGCTGTCAGCTGTTATAGTTTATTGTTTTCTGGCTTACTGATGGAGTGTTCAGTAACTGACACATTGGTAGCAGATTAGTAGCCTGACTGGTGGCAACATGTACTGCAAATACAGGAAAGGCTACTGTCGCCAAAGAGATATCAGTAGCCACCACTGAAAAACATTATGGAAGGGAATAAATGCCAAAATAGTTTAGTTAGGTCTGAGTTATTGTTGGCAAGACTGCACTAGAACTCCATACATGTGCAATATGAACATCAGAATATATCACACTACAAGTGATGAAGTACAATATTCTAAGTCAGGAGTGAGTCACCACTCCATACATGTACAATATGAACATCAGAATATATCATACTACAACTGATGAAGTGCAATATTCTAAGTCAGGTGTGAGTCACCACACCATACATGTACAATATGAACATCAGAATATATCATACTACAACTGATGAAGTGCAATATTCTAAGTCAGGAGTGAGTCACCACACCATACATGTGCAATATGAACATCAGAATATATCATACTATAACTGATGAAGTGCAATATTCTAAGTCAGGAGTGAGTCACCACAGCATACATGTACACTTTGAACATCAGAATATATCATACTACAGCTGATGAAGTGCAATATTCTAAGTCAGGAGTGAGTCACTACACCATACATGTGCAATATGAACATCAGAATATATCATACTACAACTGATGAAGTGCAATATTCTAAGTCAGGAGTGAGTCACCACACCATACATGTACACTTTGAACATCAGAATATATCATACGACAACTGATGAAGTGCAATATTCTAAGTCAGGAGTGAGTCACTACACCATACATGTGCAATATGAACATCAGAATATATCATACTACAACTGATGAAGTGCAATATTCTAAGTCAGGAGTGAGTCACCACTCCATACATGTATAATATGAACATCAGAATATATCACATTACAAGTGATTAAGTGCAATATTCTAAGTCAGGAGTGAGTCACCATTCCATACATGTACAATATGAACATCAGAATATATCATACTACAACTGATGAAGTGAATATTCTAAGTCAAGAGTGAGTCACCACTCCATACATGTACAATATGAACATCAGAATATATCATACTACAACCTACAACTGATGAAGTGCAATATTCTAAGTCAAGAGTGAGTCACCACTCCATACATGTACAATATGAACATCAGAATATATCATACTACAACTGATGAAGTGCAATATTCTAAGTAAGGAGTGAGTCACCACTCCATACATGTACAATATGAACATCAGAACATATCATACTACAACTAATGAAGTGCAATATTCTAAGTCATGAGTGAGTCACCACACCATACATGTCCAGTATGAACATCAGAATATATCATACTACAACTGATGAGGTGCAATATTCTAAGTCAGGAGTGAGTCACCACTCCATACATGTACAATATGAACCTCAGAATATATCATACTACAACTGATGAAGTGCAATATTCTAAGTCATGAGTGAGTCACCACACCATACATGTACACTATGAACATCAGAATATATCACACTACAACTGATGAGGTGCAATATTCTAAGTCAGGAGTGAGTCACCACTCCATACATGTACAATATGAACATCAGAATATATCATACTACAACTGATGAAGTGCAATATTCTAAGTCAGGAGTGAGTCACCACAGCATACATGTACACTTTGAACATCAGAATATATCATACTACAGCTGATGAAGTGCAATATTCTAAGTCAGGAATGAGTCACTACACCATACATGTGCAATATGAACATCAGAATATATCATACTACAACTGATGAAGTGCAATATTCTAAGTCAAGAGTGAGTCTCCACACCATACATGTACACTTTGAACATCAGAATATATCATACTACAACTGATGAAGTGCAATATTCTAAGTCAGGAGTGAGTCACTACACCATACATGTGCAATATGAACATCAGAATATATCATACTACAACTGATGAAGTGCAATATTCTAAGTCAGGAGTGAGTCACCATTCCATACATGTACAATATGAACATCAGAATATATCATACTACAACTGATGAAGTGAATATTCTAAGTCAAGAGTGAGTCACCACTCCATACATGTACAATATGAACATCAGAATATATCATACTACAACTGATGAAGTGCAATATTCTAAGTCAAGAGTGAGTCACCACTCCATACATGTACAATATGAACATCAGAATATATCACACTACAACTGATGAAGTGCAATATTCTAAGTAAGGAGTGAGTCACCACTCCATACATGTACAATATGAACATCAGAATATATCATACTACAACTGATGAAGTGCAATATTCTAAGTCATGAGTGAGTCACCACACCATACATGTCCAGTATGAACATCAGAATATATCATACTACAACTGATGAGGTGCAATATTCTAAGTCAGGAGTGAGTCACAACTCCATACATGTACAATATGAACATCAGAATATATCATACTACAACTGATGAAGTGCAATATTCTAAGTCATGAGTGAGTCACCACACCATACATGTACAGTATGAACATCAGAATATATCATACTACAACTGATGAGGTGCAATATTCTAAGTCAGGAGTGAGTCACCACTCCATACATGTACAATATGAACATCAGAATATATCATACTACAACTGATGAAGTGCAATATTCTAAGTCAGGAGTGAGTCACTACTCCATACATGTACAATATGAACATCAGAATATATCACACTACAACTGATGAAGTGCAATATTCTAAGTCAGGAGTGAGTCACCACACCATACATGTACAATATGAACATCAGAATATATCATACTACAACTGATGAAGTGCAATATTCTAAGTCATGTGTGAGTCACCACACCATACATGTACAATATGAACATCAGAATATATCACACTACAACTGATGAAGTGCAATATTCTAAGTCAGGAGTGAGTCACCACACCATACATGTACAATATGAACATCAGAATATATCACACTACAACTGATGACATGCAATATTCTAAGTCAGGAGTGAGTCACCACTCCATACATGTACAATATGAACATCAGAATATATCATACTACAACTGATGAAGTGCAATATTCTAAGTCAGGAGTGAGTCACTACACCATACATGTACAATATGAGCATCAGAATATATCATACTACAACTGATGAAGTGCAATATTCTAAGTCAGGAGTGAGTCACCACTCCATGCATGTACAATATGAACATCAGAATATATCACACTACAACTGATGACATGCAATATTCTAAGTCAGGAGTGAGTCACCACTCAATACATGTACAATATGAACATCAGAATATATCATACTACAACTGATGAAGTGCAATATTCTAAGTCAGGAGTGAGTCACCACACCATACATGTACAATATGAGCATCAGAATATATCATACTACAACTGATGAAGTGCAATATTCTAAGTCAGGAGTGAGTCACCACACTATACATGTACAATATGAACATCAGAATAGATCACACTACAACTGATGCAGTGCAATATTCTAAGTCAGGAGTGAGTCACCACACCATACATGTACAATATGAACATCAGAATATATCACACTATAACTGATGACATGCAATATTCTAAGTCAGGAGTGAGTCACCACTCAATACATGTACAATATGAACATCAGACTATATCATACTACAACTGATGAAGTGCAATATTCTAAGTCAGGAGTGAGTCACTACTCCATACATGTACAACATGAACATCAGAATATATCACACTACAACTGATGAAGTGCAATATTCTAAGTCAGGAGTGAGTCACCACACCATACATGTACAATATGAACATCAGAACATATCATACTACAACTGATAAAGTGCAATATTCTAAGTCAGGAGTGAGTCACCACACCATACATGTACAATATGAACATCAGAATATATCAAACTACAACTGATGAAGTGCAATATTCTAAGTCAGGAGTGAGTCACCACACCATACATGTACAATATGAACATCAGAATATATCATACTACAACTGATGAAGTGCAATATTCTAAGTCATGAGTGAGTCACCACACCATACATGTACAGTCTGAACATCAGAATATATCATACTACAACTGATGAGGTGCAATATTCTACATCAGGAGTGAGTCACCACACCATACATGTACAATATGAACATCAGAATATATCACACTACAACTGATGATGTGCAATATTCTAAGTCAGGAGTGAGTCACCACTCCATACATGTACAATATGAACATCAGAATATATCACGCTACAACTGATGACATGCAATATTCTAAGTCAGGAGTGAGTCACCACTCAATACATGTACAATATGAACATCAGAATATATCATACTACAACTGCTGAAGTGCAATATTCTAAGTCAGGAGTGAGTCACCACACCATACATGTACAATATGAGCATCAGAATATATCATACTACAACTGATGAAGTGCAATATTCTAAGTCAGGAGTGAGTCACCACACCATACATGTGCAATATGAACATCAGAATATATCATACTACAACTGATGAAGTGCAATATTCTAAGTCAGGTGTGAGTCACCACACCATACATGTACAATATGAACATCAGAATATATCACACTACAACTGATGAAGTGCAATATTCTGTCAGGAGTGAGTCACCACTCCATGCATGTATAATATGAACATCAGAATATATCACATTACAACTGATTAAGTGCAATATTCTAAGTGAGGAGTGAGTCACCATTCCATACATGTACAATATGAACATCAGAATATATCATACTACAACTGATGAAGTGCAATATTCTAAGTCAGGAGTGAGTCACCACACCATACACATAAACACACAAAGACATACTCGGAGGCTCTGATCAAAAATCTACCAAAACAGCAGAGGCCACCAAAGCAGACACCCAAACAACTACCACCTCAGAACACAACACCTGAAACACATAGACCTCACAGTCAGAGTGTCAAACAGTCACAGCCCTTAAGGCCAAACACAATGCCAGACACACTAGTCATTGGTGACTCCATAGTCAGACACACTGACGTCCCGCTCACCAGACTGAGTAAGGAGGGTTACAGTAAGCTGCCTGTCGGGCTAGAATCCACCACACAGCAAAGCACTCAGGTCTCTCAACAGCAGGTACAAATCGACTCAGTCATTGTCCACGCTGGTGTAAGCGACCTGAGGCGTACCTCCTTGGACTACATGAAAAGAGACATTGAGGAGCTCTCTGATTATGTAGCCCAGGCAGGTATGACCCTGACCTTGAGCAGTATCCTACCTTCACCAAGAATGATGCCACAATACAGAGATAAGATGATCAGCTTTAACAATTGGCTTAAACTCTGGTGTCATTCAAAGGGATCCAATGTCTGTCTGCCTGGGATGACATGCTGGACAAGCCACGCTGCTTCACAAGGGATGGCTTGCACCTGTCACCCTGGGATTCGGATATTGGCAAAGGCTCTTGCCACCCCATAGTGCCTATTTTAGGCAAGGCTCAAATTCTAAACCTACCACCCTAGAACACAAAAGGAAAAAACTAAGGGTAATGCTGCTCAATGCCAGAAGTCTCAATCTCAAAATGCACTTTTCGAGGCCCTTCTCAGTATGGAGAACATTGATGTCTGTGCTGTGACAGAAACCTGGTTCAAGGCTCCTGAGAGCACCCCAGCACTATCAGGTTTTACCTCATATCATGCGTTCGGCCCCAAAATCCGGACAATACCAAGAAAGGAGGGGTATCCATATTCATCAAGGACACCCACACCTCAAGATTGGTGGCAGCATGCGATGCATCGGAGACCATCCAGGTGCAATTAACCATAGGCAAGACTGCTCTGCAAATTGTAGCATGTTACAGGCCACCCTCACAAACTCAGGAACCTCACATGGCTTTCCTGAAAACACTGGAGGGATAAATGTATCTCCAAACACCATCATACTAGGTGACTTCAATTACCCTAATATAGACTGGGAACACTACTCAAGCCCAAACACCCTAGCCCAAAAGTTCCTGGAATTCATAAACTCAAATGCCATGGAACAACTAGTCACCATCCCCACAAGAGGGAAAACATACTTGATCTCATCATCACGAACATGGGAGCACAATGTTCAACACGGAAGTATACCCCTCACTGGTGAGATCAGATCACAAACTAATCTCGCTGGAGGTCCTCATCCCACCCCCACCTCAAATAAAAAGACCACAGTAAAGAACTTCTCAGCCGACTTCACACTTCTAAAGACTAGTGTGGTCTCCTTTAAGCCCCGAGGCAGGAAAACAGTACTCAAGCCGCTGAATCACTTACAAATGCCTTCTACCAGCACCTACAGGACTGCATGGATAAGGCAATCCCAAGCAAAACAAAGACTCTTTGTACCAAAGGCAAGCGTCCAGTCTGGTGGACCCCAGCCATAAACATACTCTACAACAAAAGGAGGAAGCTACTACAAGATAGAGCAAAATCCTTAAAAGGTAAGACACCTTTGATCACTACAAGTAAAAACTAAGAGCTCTCATAAAATCATCCAAAGCAAACTTTGAGAGAAAAATAGCTAAAGACTCAAAAGACAATCATAAGGCCTTCTTTAGCTATGTTAGAAACCTGGGAGGAAACTCCCAGATATGCTCAGAACTAGTTCAAAATGATGTGAAGATTACTGATCCTACAGACATTGCCAACATACTGGCTGACAGGTTCAGTGCAAACTTCTCCCCCCCCCCCAAAGGAGAGATATCTATACCAAATGATTGCAGCCCCCCAAACATCTCTAATGCCCAAGTGAGAACTGCTCTCTCCAAAGCAAAAAACACAGCATCCATGGGACCTGATGGTGTCCCCGGCTGTGTGCTCCACGAACTCAACGAGAAATTAAACCCACAGCTAGGACAGCTGTTTAATCATAGTCTCACCTCTGGATACGTACCCAGGGAGTGGCACACTGCGACGGTGGTCCCACTTCACAAAGGCGGTGCCTCCACCGACCCTGGAAATTACCGGCCCATTAGTTTGACAAGCCTTATCTGCAAAGCCATGGAGACGATCATAATGGATCTCATAAATAAAGACATAGGGAACTTGCAGACTTTGGATCCAACCCAGTTTGGCTTTGTCAAAGGCAGATCATGCCTTTTAAATTTGGTTGACTTTTTTGAAACAGTCACCAAAGCCATTGATGAGGGAAAGGCAGTCCATACAGCCTACCTCGATCTGGCGAAAGCCTTTCATACAATACCCCACTCGGGTATCATTGAAAAACTCATCAGCTTAAATGTTAACCCATACATCACAAGATGGGTTGCAAACTGGCTGAGTGACAGATCCCACAGGGTCAGAGTTGCTGGCGCCATGTCAGACTCAAAGCCTGTCACAAGTGGTGTCCCACAGGGCTCAGTCCTGGGCCCACTCTTGTTTGGCATCTACTTTTCCAAAGTACAAGCAAACACAGGAGGGTTATGGCTGACAAAGTTTGCAGATGACTGCAAACTGGCCGTAGTCAAAACACATCTGACACAGATATCCTTCAAAAGGGTCTCACAGAAGCGGATAACTGGTGCCAGAGCCATGGCCTAAAGTTAAATGCCAAAAAATGCATAGTCATACCCTTCGGGAAAAACAAGGTTACCCCTAGCTACCATATAGGTGGCAATCCACTGAGCACAGAAGAAGTTATCAGGGACCTGGGGACCCAGGTTGACAGTAGCCTGTCATTCGACACACATGTAGCTAAAGTAGTTAGGAAGACCTTCTACATTGCCCACCTTATCATGAAGGGATTCACATCTAGATCAAGGGAGGTCATAGTTTCCCTATACTCATCACTCATCAGACCAATGATTGAGTACAATGCCCCATTCGGAATGTATCTGACCCGACACTTGCAGCAGCTGGAGAGGCCACAAAAGTTCCTCACCAAAAGGATAAAGGGTCTCAAAAATCTGTCCTATGCTGCCCGACTGAAAGAACTTCATCTCTATTCAGTCGCTTACCGCTCGCTCAGAGGAGACCTGTGCCTGACATACAAGGCCATGTCAAACCCAGATTTGATGAATATGCTTCACCTCAAAAAATCTAGATCCGTCAGAGCCACAAGGGCGGGAGACTCAAACCTCGACACAGCTATTAATAGGACGTGCTGGAGGGATAGATTCATCACCCAAAGACTCCCTATGCTATGGAACAAAATCCCAGTATATGTGAGGCAGAGCACCTCGCTGGCCTTGTTCAAGAGAAATCTTGACCAATGGATGGGAGATCGCAGATATACCCCAGGGATTACCTCAGTGTCACTGCTCGACAGAGGCACAGCAAAATAATGGGTATAGTTCCCCAGACTAAAGGGGTGTCGTAAGCCACAAAACTATGGGCTAGGCTTGTAAATGCCCCCGGGCAGATAGCCTAGTATGAACCTATGAACCTATGAACCTATACATGTACAATATGAGCATCAGAATATATCATACTACAACTGATGAAGTGCAATATTCTAAGTCAGGAGTGAGTCACCACACCATACATGTACAATATGAACATCAGAATATATCATACTACAACTGATGAAGTGCAATATTCTAAGTCAGGAGTGAGTCACCACACCATACATGTACAATATGAACATCAGAATATATCATACTACAACTGATGAAGTGCAATATTCTAAGTCAGGAGTGAGTCACCACACCATACATGTACAATATGAACATCAGAATATATCATACTACAACTGATGAAGTGCAATATTCTAAGTCAGGAGTGAGTCACCACACCATACATGTACAATATGAACATCAGAATATATCATACTACAACTGATGAAGTGCAATATTCTAAGTCAGGAGTGAGTCACCACTCCATACATGTACAATATGAACATCAGAATATATCATACTACAACTGATGAAGTGCAATATTCTAAGTCAGGAGTGAGTCACCACACCATACATGTACAATATGAACATCAGAATATATCATACTACAACTGATGAAGTGCAATATTCTAAGTCAGGAGTGAGTCACCACACCATACATGTACAATATGAACATCAGAATATATCATACTACAACTGATGAAGTGCAATATTCTAAGTCAGGAGTGAGTCACCACACCATACATGTACAATATGAACATCAGAATATATCATACTACAACTGATGAAGTGCAATATTCTAAGTCAGGAGTGAGTCACCACACCATACATGTACAATATGAACATCAGAATATATCATACTACAACTGATGAAGTGCAATATTCTAAGTCAGGAGTGAGTCACCACACCATACATGTACAATATGAACATCAGAATATATCATACTACAACTGATGAAGTGCAATATTCTAAGTCAGGAGTGAGTCACCACACCATACATGTACAATATGAACATCAGAATATATCATACTACAACTGATGAAGTGCAATATTCTAAGTCAGGAGTGAGTCACCACACCATACATGTACAATATGAACATCAGAATATATCATACTACAACTGATGAAGTGCAATATTCTAAGTCAGGAGTGAGTCACCACACCATACATGTACAATATGAACATCAGAATATATCATACTACAACTGATGAAGTGCAATATTCTAAGTCAGGAGTGAGTCACCACTCCATACATGTACAATATGAACATCAGAATATATCATACTACAACTGATGAAGTGCAATATTCTAAGTCAGGAGTGAGTCACCACACCATACATGTACAATATGAACATCAGAATATATCATACTACAACTGATGAAGTGCAATATTCTAAGTCAGGAGTGAGTCACCACTCCATACATGTACAATATGAACATCAGAATATATCATACTACAACTGATGAAGTGCAATATTCTAAGTCAGGAGTGAGTCACCACACCATACATGTACAATATGAACATCAGAATATATCATACTACAACTGATGAAGTGCAATATTCTAAGTCAGGAGTGAGTCACCACACCATACATGTACAATATGAACATCAGAATATATCATACTACAACTGATGAAGTGCAATATTCTAAGTCAGGAGTGAGTCACCACTCCATACATGTACAATATGAACATCAGAATATATCATACTACAACTGATGAAGTGCAATATTCTAAGTCAGGAGTGAGTCACCACACCATACATGTACAATATGAACATCAGAATATATCATACTACAACTGATGAAGTGCAATATTCTAAGTCAGGAGTGAGTCACCACTCCATACATGTACAATATGAACATCAGAATATATCATACTACAACTGATGAAGTGCAATATTCTAAGTCAGGAGTGAGTCACCACTCCATACATGTACAATATGAACATCAGAATATATCATACTACAACTGATGAAGTGCAATATTCTAAGTCAGGAGTGAGTCACCACACCATACATGTACAATATGAACATCAGAATATATCATACTACAACTGATGAAGTGCAATATTCTAAGTCAGGAGTGAGTCACCACTCCATACATGTACAATATGAACATCAGAATATATCATACTACAACTGATGAAGTGCAATATTCTAAGTCAGGAGTGAGTCACCACACCATACATGTACAATATGAACATCAGAATATATCATACTACAACTGATGAAGTGCAATATTCTAAGTCAGGAGTGAGTCACCACACCATACATGTACAATATGAACATCAGAATATATCATACTACAACTGATGAAGTGCAATATTCTAAGTCAGGAGTGAGTCACCACTCCATACATGTACAATATGAACATCAGAATATATCATACTACAACTGATGAAGTGCAATATTCTAAGTCAGGAGTGAGTCACCACACCATACATGTACAATATGAACATCAGAATATATCATACTACAACTGATGAAGTGCAATATTCTAAGTCAGGAGTGAGTCACCACACCATACATGTACAATATGAACATCAGAATATATCATACTACAACTGATGAAGTGCAATATTCTAAGTCAGGAGTGAGTCACCACACCATACATGTACAATATGAACATCAGAATATATCATACTACAACTGATGAAGTGCAATATTCTAAGTCAGGAGTGAGTCACCACTCCATACATGTACAATATGAACATCAGAATATATCATACTACAACTGATGAAGTGCAATATTCTAAGTCAGGAGTGAGTCACCACTCCATACATGTACAATATGAACATCAGAATATATCATACTACAACTGATGAAGTGCAATATTCTAAGTCAGGAGTGAGTCACCACTCCATACATGTACAATATGAACATCAGAATATATCATACTACAACTGATGAAGTGCAATATTCTAAGTCAGGAGTGAGTCACCACTCCATACATGTACAATATGAACATCAGAATATATCATACTACAACTGATGAAGTGCAATATTCTAAGTCAGGAGTGAGTCACCACTCCATACATGTACAATATGAACATCAGAATATATCATACTACAACTGATGAAGTGCAATATTCTAAGTCAGGAGTGAGTCACCACACCATACATGTACAATATGAACATCAGAATATATCATACTACAACTGATGAAGTGCAATATTCTAAGTCAGGAGTGAGTCACCACTCCATACATGTACAATATGAACATCAGAATATATCATACTACAACTGATGAAGTGCAATATTCTAAGTCAGGAGTGAGTCACCATTCCATACATGTACAATATGAACATCAGAATATATCATACTACAACTGATGAAGTGCAATATTCTAAGTCAGGAGTGAGTCACCACTCCATACATGTACAATATGAACATCAGAATATATCATACTACAACTGATGAAGTGCAATATTCTAAGTCAGGAGTGAGTCACCACTCCATACATGTACAATATGAACATCACAATATATCATACTACAACTGATGAAGTGCAATATTCTAAGTCAGAGTGAGTCACCACACCATGCATGTACAATATGAACATCAGAATATATCATACTACAACTGATGAAGTGCAATATTCTAAGTCAGGAGTGAGTCACCACTCCATACATGTACAATATGAACATCAGAATATATCATACTACAACTGATGAAGTGCAATATTCTAAGTCAGGAGTGAGTCACCACACCATACATGTACAATATGAACATCAGAATATATCATACTACAACTGATGAAGTGCAATATTCTAAGTCAGGAGTGAGTCACCACACCATACATGTACAATATGAACATCAGAATATATCATACTACAACTGATGAAGTGCAATATTCTAAGTCAGGAGTGAGTCACCACACCATACATGTACAATATGAACATCAGAATATATCACACTACAACTGATGAAGTGCAATATTCTAAGTCAGGAGTGAGTCACCACTCCATACATGTACAATATGAACATCAGAATATATCATACTACAACTGATGAAGTGCAATATTCTAAGTCAGGAGTGAGTCACCACTCCATACATGTACAATATGAACATCAGAATATATCATACTACAACTGATGAAGTGCAATATTCTAAGTCAGGAGTGAGTCACCACACCATACATGTACAATATGAACATCAGAATATATCATACTACAACTGATGAAGTGCAATATTCTAAGTCAGGAGTGAGTCACCACACCATACATGTACAATATGAACATCAGAATATATCATACTACAACTGATGAAGTGCAATATTCTAAGTCAGGAGTGAGTCACCACACCATACATGTACAATATGAACATCAGAATATATCATACTACAACTGATGAAGTGCAATATTCTAAGTCAGGAGTGAGTCACCACACCATACATGTACAATATGAACATCAGAATATATCATACTACAACTGATGAAGTGCAATATTCTAAGTCAGGAGTGAGTCACCACACCATACATGTACAATATGAACATCAGAATATATCATACTACAACTGATGAAGTGCAATATTCTAAGTCAGGAGTGAGTCACCACTCCATACATGTACAATATGAACATCAGAATATATCATACTACAACTGATGAAGTGCAATATTCTAAGTCAGGAGTGAGTCACCACACCATACATGTACAATATGAACATCAGAATATATCATACTACAACTGATGAAGTGCAATATTCTAAGTCAGGAGTGAGTCACCACTCCATACATGTACAATATGAACATCAGAATATATCATACTACAACTGATGAAGTGCAATATTCTAAGTCAGGAGTGAGTCACCACACCATACATGTACAATATGAACATCAGAATATATCATACTACAACTGATGAAGTGCAATATTCTAAGTCAGGAGTGAGTCACCACACCATACATGTACAATATGAACATCAGAATATATCATACTACAACTGATGATGGGCAATATTCTAAGTCAGGAGTGAGTCACCACACCATACATGTACACTATGAACATCAGAATATATCATACTACAACTGATGAAGTGCAATATTCTAAGTCAGGAGTGAGTCACCACACCATACATGTACAATATGAACATCAGAATATATCATACTACAA
Organism: Protopterus annectens; assembly: GCF_019279795.1. Classification (NCBI taxonomy): domain Eukaryota; kingdom Metazoa; phylum Chordata; order Ceratodontiformes; family Protopteridae; genus Protopterus; species Protopterus annectens. The sequence continues at coordinate 484,014,795 of NC_056740.1, read as the reverse complement.
CTGATGAAGTGCAATATTCTAAGTCAGGAGTGAGTCACCACACCATACATGTACAATATGAACATCAGAATATATCATACTACAACTGATGAAGTGCAATATTCTAAGTCAGGTGTGAGTCACCACACCATACATGTACACTATGAACATCAGAATATATCATACTACAACTGATAAAGTGCAATATTCTAAGTCAGGAGTGAGTCACCACTCCATACATGTACAATATGAACATCAGAATATATCATACTACAACTGATGACGTGCAATATTCTAAGTCAGGAGTGAGTCACCACACCATAAATGTACAGTATGAACATCAGAATATATCATACTACAACTGATGAGGTGCAATATTCTAAGTCAGGAGTGAGTCACCTCTCCATACATGTACAATATGAACATCAGAATATATCATACTACAACTGATGAAGTGCAATATTCTAAGTCAGGAGTGAGTCACCACACCATAGATGTACAATATGAACATCAGAATATATCACACTACAACTGATGAAGTGCAATATTCTAAGTCAGGTGTGAGTCACCACACCATACATGTACAATATGAACATCAGAATATATCACACTACAACTGATGACATGCAATATTCTAAGTCAGGAGTGAGTCACCACACCATACATGTACAATATGAACATCAGAATATATCATACTACAACTGATGAAGTGCAATATTCTAAGCAATCACAATGTGAAGTCATAGTCTTGCAATACCTAGTAGTATAAAACTGTACCAACGCAGACCAACGGAAATGTTTAAAATACTTTACTTGCTTTCTCTTGTTAGCGCTTTCATGTGGACAATGCCCACACTTCCTCAGACCCATCTGAAGAAGTGTGGTCATTGTCCGCATGAAAGCGCTAACAAGAGAAAGCAAGTAAAGTATTTTAAACATTTCCATTGGTCTGCGTTGGTACCTTTTTTCTTCTTTTTTGTCGTAGTTTATTTAATTTTCGTTTTATGGCTAGTATAAAACTGTGTAATGTCTTCCTATCCAATTGCGGTAGTTTATTGTGTTGTTACTATTTTAATTATTACTGTATGCGCATCAGTCTTACTGTCATTCAAACTATGTGTTCATTGCTATGTCTTACATGGGGACCAAAGCAATGAAATTTCATTCAGCTTGCACTGCTGTATATATCTGATCGACAATAAAGTTTACTTTGACTTTGACTAAAAGGCATCAAGCAGAATAAGGTGAGTGAAATTCTGGGGAGGCATTAATTATAGCCATGTTTCCAGCTGGTTGTGTAAAGAATATATGGGTGTGACAGGTGTCAGTCATAACCCAAGGCAGTAGTGCACATTTGCCATAAGCTCATAAGTCCAGTCACCCCTTGCAGACATAATAGGTGCCAACAATGTATATTTAGGCCCAATACCCCCTTCAAATCCCAGCTGCCCATCAGATACTATGGTGACAGTGCCGCAGTATTTAATACCCATACCCTTGTCCATCAAATATTTGGTGGCAGCAGTGGGAATCAATCTCCATTCATTCATCACAATGTCAACAGACATGGTGTGGCCAGCTGTATATCTGGTAATGTAACATTATGAATGGAGCAAAGCCTTAGGTTCAACCATCCTTGGCTGTATCAAGTGAAAGGGTTAAATGGGTCCCTTTATATCATTTCTCACGCTCAGTGCCAGACAAGATTATGCCAGTAACTTGCACCATATTAGACTTAAACACAGGGCACACAGACCAAGATGGTTAAAGTTTCCTCACCTAAACATATCAAATGGTTCTTACCTTGTTTCCTGTTACAAACAACAGCGAGTCTCCAAGAATGGCAGCTTCACGATAAACTGGTGTGCCCTCCTCCAGAGTAACATTTGCATAATAGATCAACGGATGAGATCTGCTGAGGATGACCTAAATAATGAAACAGGAGACAGCTAAAATGGGCTGCTGGGGAACTGTTACATTAAGCACATAAATGGAATAACAATCTGAAAAATTCTTGTAACTTGGTGATTTTAAGTATGATGTGTGGTGGCTAATATTCTGTTTTGTGATTATATTATGCACAAAAAATCGATAAAAAGAGCTTGAAAATATTTGGTGAGAATCTTTTTGTCACTGAATCCTAACGCATTGCCTTGAGAATAAGTGAAAGTCAATGAGATTACCTCTTGCTCGGTCTCAGCCCTCTGAAAATACTTTTGTGGATTCTGTCTACTCAAGTGTTTTTTATGAAAAAATATTCAACTGGTAGTCAGATCAGCTGTTCATTGACCCTTTACCAAATGCAGTGTTTCTGTAGTTTCACTGTAACAGATTCTGCAGTTGTGTTAGCTAAATATCAAAACCTTCCTTCTCCACATACACGCACTCTCTTCCCCTTCAATGTAGCCATTTCTTAATCCGCTCCCTCTCCTGCATGTAAACGCAGCACTGCTACACATCTTACCTCTCAATACTCATACTCTTCCTAATTTATTGCCTTTAATCTTCCCTTTCTTTCTATTTTACAAACAAACCCTTCCAAACATACATCTCAACTGTACAGATTTTTGGTCCTTTTTTCATAAAATTGTGTTTTTCTGGCAAATTAGTCACAAATCAATAAAAACTGAAGTCAGAAAATAATGATATACATTTGAGTTTTAGACTTCATACCCTTCAGAAAAATTATGCTAGTGCAAAACCTGTTATTCTATCAGCTTTCTAACTTTGTAAGAGCAATAATTAAAACTGTCCCTATTTTTGGGCCATTGCCTCCCCCCATCATTTATGGCTTTGTCCAGATTTCTTGGTCTGAGAGTTTGAGAGATATGCTTCCAACTTATTTACTTGTTGCTAGATCTTTCAGAATTTCATCTCTGCTAACCATTAACTATGTCATGCCCTATCTTTCACAGTTTTTCATGCTCTGATGTTTATTATGGCTGCTCTTCAAGTGTTCTAAATGTATTTGCCTGCAGTATGTTAGCCTGATCACTGATGACCAGTGTCGTGTTTTCTCATTTCTGTATGCTCTTGTTGCAAGCTGCAAAATTGTTTGTTGTAATGCACATCAGTACAAGGTTGTTGCACCAATGTTACAACATATCGGCAAAGGAATATCATGTTTTGTTATTTATATGTTAATCTCTCTTTCACTGATACACAGTGACCTTGGAGTGAAAACAATAAAGTGAGGGAGTGTGAAGAGGCTTCAAAGGCCATTTTACTTTGAGGGTGGTGTGTTTAAATGAGAATTTATCCCCTTCCGAGTTCTGATGGAATATTTGCTTGTGTATTCAAATGCGCAGTTGCATGTATTTTGGGTCAAGGGGACATATGCATTTGGGGAGCTCTGTAGTTTAAGATATACAGGGAAAACTTGTTACAAATTATTACTAATAATTAATATTAATATCCTTTATCATTAATATTAATATCCTTGTGTTGTATGTTGTTTTTTTCATTAATTTTGATGTATGTACAAGTCTTTTAATGGAACTTTTCATTGCAGACCTCCACTAAAAACATGTTATGCCCAGCTGCAGCCTCCTGGTTAAAAGATTTAAGTAAAAAGTGGTACTTACTAAATGAATAGGTTATTTGCTTATCCAAGGTTTACTATTGATGATCAATCCAAAATAACCAGTTAAGGAAGTGTTCACTGACCTTAAATTTCTAATGGAGTGCTAAAAACTATAAAGCCCCTGGTTACTGTTTCATACATTACAGAAATGCTGTAATAAAGACATTGATTTGTAACATGTGTACCATAACCTGACACACACCACAATTAATACATACCTGTTTGACCTACGTCACACAAAAAAAGAAGAAAAGTGAGCGTCTTTTTTACCACTGTTTCTACTCTAGATTAAAACAGAGCTACATCTAACATCTCACCTCCAACATGATCTATCCTTTTACCTCCCTATTTCATATAAGCCATTCATATCTCTTTTCCTGTCTGCCGCAACAGCTGATAAACTGAGAGAACCACCACCAAGCAGAACCTTAGACTTCACCTGAAGTACTGAAGGGGTGCCAGAAAACTGGACTGTGGTATTAGTGGTCCCCTTAGTCAAAATGACTGGTCCAGAAAGAGGCCAGGGATTTACAGGCCTATCTGACGTTCTGCCATCACTGAAAAGATTACTAAAACACCTGTGTGGGCTAGGCTGCGGGAGATGATAAATGCTAATTGTTTAGCAGATGACTGGCAGTCTAACCTGATTCATGCATACATTTTGGTCTGTGTCAACACTGAAAAGGAGCTCCCCATCTGACGCTGTGTAACAGCACATCAGTCAGACCTTGGATGCTATATGATGTTGTGGGAAAAATCAAGGAGTGCGAGACCTAAACTGGTACAGTGACTAAGATATTTGTTAACTAAGAAGTGGCAAATGCAGCAACCGGAAGAGGGGTTCTACTGGATAAAAAGCTAATATCTATGGGGGGGGGGGTCAGTAACTTAAGTGCTGAAACCTGTCCTGCCCAGTGTATGAGTGACAGGCCTCACAGCAGAACCTGATAGCAAGGTCTGTTCAAGTACTGATGACAATAACATTTGATAAGTACTCAACTATGAGACAACTGGGTGCTGGTATGTCATAAGCAGAACAGTATGAAAGGAAGTGAACTATAATACAGTGAATCACATAATTACAAAAATGTTAGGAAGAGTCCTTGTAACGCAAAGGAAGAAGAAGATTACAGCCTTATGATATACTCAAACTGGATCATGTTTTGCTGTAGGAAAGGCCTGCTGCTAATACCCAAAGGATATCGTGGTGCAGTGTAAGACAATGTGGACTCTCCAGATACAGATGTCACCCTCCCTTTAAACAATAAACAGCTGAAGATCTGAGGCAACATGCACTCTGCCACAGGCCTCACTGGAAATATGACATCAAACAAGCTGATATCATGAAACACAGAGTAACCAACATAATACAAGGGATGAAGGCAAACAGTAAAACAAGGTAATCACAGGACAGCATGTGCAGGAAAGGGGAAGGGGAAGACAGAGCTGTAACATGGTACTATCATATTATTAAGGATTAAGCAACTGGCAAAGATGAAGAATGAAGAAAGGCTGCGTTTATTTGCCAACTTAAGAATCAAAAATCCTCAAATCACATGGCAAAAAAACTAAACAAAAGAGTATGCTCATGTCCACAGTACTGGATTGTTGAATTAATCTTATACAAGATAGAGTGTTCTGAAGTACTGCATAGTCACTTCTGTAGTGGGGTTTTGCATCCCCCTCCCAACAGTGGAAGAAAGGCACACGATCCACGCCAGCCAAATATACTAACTCCTAAATCACACTATCACAAGCCACAAAGACTACTTAGTTTTCCACCAAATCAAGTATGTCCATACTCCAGACTACATAGACTTCTTTGTTAGCCCTGGGTAAAGACCTCTGCTCTAACACTTACTTCTTTCTGTGGTTAGCTGGACTGTACACTAATTCTATATAACATGGCATACTAACACAGCAAACTACACCAACCACAAAAATTTAAACTTTTAAATATTTCACTTGCTAAAATAAGTTTAAATTTAAGGTAAATGATCAGGTCATTCAGGATATGTACATAAATACATGGAAATATATTTTGTATTGTAACATATTAGATTCACAGGGAAGTAAGTAAAGATGTCTTGTACCAGAAAGTTATACTTTGTTTATTATTGTTATTATTATATTTCAAGGCAACTAATATGGATGCGGAACACAAATGCTAACATACATTAATAGGTTGTTTCAACTATGGCAATACGAGTAACTTTAATATATATTTATTTGATTTTAGCAAGTGAAATAATTAAAAGTGTTTATAACTTTAAAATGTTATTGTTTTATCATGTGACCCTGTGAAGGTTATTTAAATGCAGTTGGATGTTTTAAATGGTTTTTGTCAATCTGAAGAAGTCTAATGATACTGTTGGACTGTTGGACGAACGGCGCTTAAATAAATTTGCTTCGTGTATAAAGAGACTTGGTAGATTTAGCAGTTTGTTTGAACAGTTGGTCGTTTAAATTTTCGTGGTTTGTGCTGTCGCTTGTATTCCGCTATGGCTAATGTCTCTTTTGATTCAACACCTACCATCTTATTGGATACTAATACAGAACCAGATTTGATGGGTAAATTGACTATGTTGATCCAACTTTTGTTGCAAAGGGTAGAGACTTTAAATACCCGTTTGGACACTGTAGCGTCAATCCAGCAGCAACAACAGGACTGAACGGTTATTCAGGATTCGTTTCAAGCAGGACAAACTGAGCAAATAAATTCATTGCCACCAGGACAACCAGGTGTGGTAGTCTGGAACATGGGGAAAGAAACGTGCTCAGGCATATGTATATTACAATGGTGTGCTGCAGTAGAGAATAGGTAGATTACAATGGTGTGCTGCAGTAGAGAATAGGTATATTACAATGGTGTGCTGCAGTAGAGAATAGGTATATTACAATGGTGTGCTGCAGTAGAGAATAGGTATATTACAATGGTGTGCTGCAGTAGAGAATAGGTATATTACAATGGTGTGCTGCAGTAGAGAATAGGTATATTACAATGGTGTGCTGCAGTAGAGAATAGGTATATTACAATGGTGTGCTGCAGTAGAGAATAGGTAGATTACAATGGTGTGCTGCAGTAGAGAATAGGTATATTACAATGGTGTGCTGCAGTAGAGAATAGGTATATTACAATGGTGTGCTGCAGTAGAGAATAGGTATATTACAATGGTGTGCTGCAGTAGAGAATAGGTATATTACAATGGTGTGCTGCAGTAGAGAATAGGTATATTACAATGGTGTGCTGCAGTAGAGAATAGGTATATTACAATGGTGTGCTGCAGTAGAGAATAGGTATATTACAATGGTGTGCTGCAGTAGAGAATAGGTATATTACAATGGTGTGCTGCAGTAGAGAATAGGTATATTACAATGGTGTGCTGCAGTAGAGAATAGGTATATTACAATGGTGTGCTGCAGTAGAGAATAGGTATATTACAATGGTGTGCTGCAGTAGAGAATAGGTATATTACAATGGTGTGCTGCAGTAGAGAATAGGTATATTACAATGGTGTGCTGCAGTAGAGAATAGGTATATTACAATGGTGTGCTGCAGTAGAGAATAGGTATATTACAATGGTGTGCTGCAGTAGAGAATAGGTATATTACAATGGTGTGCTGCAGTAGAGAATAGGTATATTACAATGGTGTGCTGCAGTAGAGAATAGGTATATTACAATGGTGTGCTGCAGTAGAGAATAGGTATATTACAATGGTGTGCTGCAGTAGAGAATAGGTATATTACAATGGTGTGCTGCAGTAGAGAATAGGTATATTACAATGGTGTGCTGCAGTAGAGAATAGGTATATTACAATGGTGTGCTGCAGTAGAGAATAGGTATATTACAATGGTGTGCTGCAGTAGAGAATAGGTATATTACAATGGTGTGCTGCAGTAGAGAATAGGTATATTACAATGGTGTGCTGCAGTAGAGAATAGGTATATTACAATGGTGTGCTGCAGTAGAGAATAGGTATATTACAATGGTGTGCTGCAGTAGAGAATAGGTATATTACAATGGTGTGCTGCAGTAGAGAATAGGTATATTACAATGGTGTGCTGCAGTAGAGAATAGGTATATTACAATGGTGTGCTGCAGTAGAGAATAGGTATATTACAATGGTGTGCTGCAGTAGAGAATAGGTATATTACAATGGTGTGCTGCAGTAGAGAATAGGTATATTACAATGGTGTGCTGCAGTAGAGAATAGGTATATTACAATGGTGTGCTGCAGTAGAGAATAGGTATATTACCATGGTGTGCTGCACTAGAGAATAGGTATATTACAATGGTGTGCTGCAGTAGAGAATAGGTATATTACAATGGTGTGCTGCAGTAGAGAATAGGTATATTACAATGGTGTGCTGCAGTAGAGAATAGGTATATTACAATGGTGTGCTGCAGTAGAGAATAGGTATATTACAATGGTGTGCTGCAGTAGAGAATAGGTATATTACAATGGTGTGCTGCAGTAGAGAATAGGTATATTACAATGGTGTGCTGCAGTAGAGAATAGGTATATTACAATGGTGTGCTGCAGTAGAGAATAGGTATATTACAATGGTGTGCTGCAGTAGAGAATAGGTATATTACAATGGTGTGCTGCAGTAGAGAATAGGTATATTACAATGGTGTGCTGCAGTAGAGAATAGGTATATTACAATGGTGTGCTGCAGTAGAGAATAGGTATATTACAATGGTGTGCTGCAGTAGAGAATAGGTATATTACAATGGTGTGCTGCAGTAGAGAATAGGTATATTACAATGGTGTGCTGCAGTAGAGAATAGGTATATTACAATGGTGTGCTGCAGTAGAGAATAGGTATATTACAATGGTGTGCTGCAGTAGAGAATAGGTATATTACAATGGTGTGCTGCAGTAGAGAATAGGTATATTACAATGGTGTGCTGCAGTAGAGAATAGGTATATTACAATGGTGTGCTGCAGTAGAGAATAGGTATATTACAATGGTGTGCTGCAGTAGAGAATAGGTATATTACAATGGTGTGCTGCAGTAGAGAATAGGTATATTACAATGGTGTGCTGCAGTAGAGAATAGGTATATTACAATGGTGTGCTGCAGTAGAGAATAGGTATATTACAATGGTGTGCTGCAGTAGAGAATAGGTATATTACAATGGTGTGCTGCAGTAGAGAATAGGTATATTACAATGGTGTGCTGCAGTAGAGAATAGGTATATTACAATGGTGTGCTGCAGTAGAGAATAGGTATATTACAATGGTGTGCTGCAGTAGAGAATAGGTATATTACAATGGTGTGCTGCAGTAGAGAATAGGTATATTACAATGGTGTGCTGCAGTAGAGAATAGGTATATTACAATGGTGTGCTGCAGTAGAGAATAGGTAGATTACAATGGTGTGCTGCAGTAGAGAATAGGTATATTACAATGGTGTGCTGCAGTAGAGAATAGGTATATTACAATGGTGTGCTGCAGTAGAGAATAGGTATATTACAATGGTGTGCTGCAGTAGAGAATAGGTAGATTACAATGGTGTGCTGCAGTAGAGAATAGGTATATTACAATGGTGTGCTGCAGTAGAGAATAGGTATATTACAATGGTGTGCTGCAGTAGAGAATAGGTATATTACAATGGTGTGCTGCAGTAGAGAATAGGTATATTACAATGGTGTGCTGCAGTAGAGAATAGGTATATTACAATGGTGTGCTGCAGTAGAGAATAGGTATATTACAATGGTGTGCTGCAGTAGAGAATAGGTATATTACAATGGTGTGCTGCAGTAGAGAATAGGTATATTACAATGGTGCGCTGCAGTAGAGAATAGGTATATTACAATGGTGTGCTGCAGTAGAGAATAGGTATATTACAATGGTGTGCTGCAGTAGAGAATAGGTATATTACAATGGTGTGCTGCAGTAGAGAATAGGTATATTACAATGGTGTGCTGCAGTAGAGAATAGGTATATTACAGTGGTGTGCTGCAGTAGAGAATAGGTATATTACAATGGTGTGCTGCAGTAGATGCACATATTATTGTTTTAGAAGATATCAGATTATTAATAGAGGGAGAAAGAACACAAACTGAAAAACTTAGGAATGGTGTGGTAGTTTGGAACATGGGGAAAGAAACGTGCTCAGGCATATGTATATGATGTCAAGAAAGCATTCAAATATTAGATGTAACCAGAGTGGAACTAGGACAAATTAATGTAATAGACTTGAGATGGAAAAAATATGTGAATAGAATTGTAGCTTTATGTGCATATGTAACAAAAAGAGAGAGAGAAATGTTGTTTAAAAATATTCTTGAATATCTTTGTGTAAATATGGACATTACAGTGGTGGGTGATTTTAACTGTAAGTTAAGAAAAAATAAGAACAACTGTGATGTTAAAGAAACTATTAAGTGGAAAGTTAAGAGTATGGGAGAATAACCACTGGACCTATAAAAGGAATGAAGTTTGGACATAAATTTATTATTTTTTTAATTTCTAATAGTTTACAAGTTAAAAAAGGAATTAGGTATGCTGGATTTTCCTATAATGTGGCTATATTTATTTATGTTTTTTTTTTATTTTATTTTTATTGAACATTTGTTGACTGGGAAAGTCTGACTAGGTTCCACAGATTATGTTTTCAGTGGAGTCCTGGGGAGAAATGCTCCAGACGCATGTCTTTAGAATGTGGGAAGAAACCAGAGTACCCGGAGGAAACCCACACGAACGCAGGGAGAACATGCAAATTCCGCACAGAAGGCACCCCAGCTGAGAATCGAACCAGAGAACCTCTTGCTGTGAGGCGACAGCATTAACCACTGCACCACTGCGCCGCCCATATGGCCTATAATAATGCGCCTATATGGGTTAAAGTACAGGAAAATTAAGAATATATAAGAATAGGAAGAGGAATAAAGAGAATTAATGAAAAGGAATTAGATTTAGAAGAGAAAAAAGAACTCATGGAATTATGAAAAAATCATATGACTATGAGAGCGTTTTATGAGAACTGGACTGTTTTGTAGCTTAATTTTAAAGAAAAGTATAAAAAAGTATTTTAGAGTATATAAGAAAGAAAAGAAAAAAGAAAAAGAGAGATATGAGATATTAAGTCAAGGAAACTTCAGAGATTTATTACAGAAAAACAATTCCTTTTAGCAAAAGAAAGATAAATATATAAATGAATCAAATTAAAATTAACAACTTGTTAAATAATCAAAAATATTGTTTACAATGAAAAAAAGAAGAGGTAGCACCATGTTTGAGTAAAATAATAAAAGAAGGAAAAATAATAAGAGAATTAAAGAATAAGGAAGTTTAACAAATAGGACAGCAAGAAGGAATATACAAAATAATTAAAGAATATGTATTGAAATTATTTGTTAAAAAGAGAAGAAAACATAGAACAAATTTATAAAGGTAAAAAATTAAATAACAAAGATAATGAGTATTTAGAAGAAAAAATTTACTATGAAAGAACTGAATGAAATTCTAAAAAAAATATTAATGTGAATTCTGCAACAGGACTGGACAGAACTGAATATGGTATGCATAAAGAAATAAAGGAGTGCTGAAAATAATGTTTTATAGAAGTTATGAATGAATGGTTAGAAACTGGAATTAAAGAGAAACAGATATGTACAGAAGGAAATAAAGAGAAAATAAAAAATTGGAGGCCTATAACATTGAATAATATGGATTATAATTTTTTTATGAGAATACAACAAAATGGTTACAAAAATGGATAGACTATATGACCAAAATGTATTTGGAAGAAATGGAAGTCAAGAGTTATTATGGATCATAAGAGAAATAGTTCATGATATCATAAATAAAAATGTAGAAGGGAAGGTTATGATGGTGATATAAGTAAAGCCTATGATAATGTTCAATATAAATCATTATGGGGAATTTTGTAGGTATATAATGTAAGCAAAAAATATTACAAGTAATACAATCTGTTTATGAAAGGAACTGTGTGAACCTAAATGTAAATGGTTGGATTGGGGAAGAAATAAAAATAGAATGTGGAATAAAGCAGGGCTGCCCAGCTAGTAGTGTAATTTTCTCATTAGTTATGAATGTAAAAGTGAAGGAATTTAATTAAAATGTCAAGTATCGGTGGATGTAAAATGATGAAGTACAATTGCCAATAATGTATAATTATGCAGATGATATTGTACTAATTATTATAAATAAAGTATAGCTGGAAGAAGTAAATTAAAATTAAGTATAAATTAAAAAAATTGGTATAGTATAAATAAAGAGAAAAGTAAAGTATTTGGTTTTGAAGATATGATAGGAGGTACTGAGTTCAATGACAAACATAGAGATATTTTAGGAATAATATTTGGAAGGAATGAATACAGACAACAATAAAGGGATAATGCACTCAAAGTAGTACAGGATATGACTATTTTTTGGAAATCATATAGAGTTTCATATAGAAAAAAAAGCATACTTGTTGAACACTATGGTAATAGGAAAAATGTGTATGTTGCTAACACCTATTAAATATGAAAAGGAACTAATGATGATTATATTTTCATATATATGGGCTCTAGCCTGAGTCCAGTCAAGACAGGGATTCTCTATATGAACAAAGAACAAGGAGGTTTAGGTTTAATAAACCCAGTTGTACAGGCAACATTTTTAACTTTATAAAATGTAAGAAAAGGAATTATGAAGGAAAATAAAAAAGTGATAGAAATGATGCTATATTATAAATAAAAATAACTGTGGGAAGTAATGAAAGTTAAAAATAGTGAAAGTAGTGTGAATGAAGAAATGAAGGAGTACCAAAACCAAATTGTGCTATGGAAAATAAAGAATATATGTGAAAAAGTAAAAAAAGACTGGTGCTGAATATTATGAAAGCATTTTACTGCGTTGTTCCATGGAAATATTTAGAAATAAGAAAAAAGCCACAATGAGGTATAATAACTATAAAAAGATTAAAGAACGTAATGATTTTTTATGGAGATTGTCTATTAGAAAACTGCCAGTTAAGACAAATATGCCATACAAGAAAAAGCAAGATATAATATGTAATAAATGTGGAGATTTTGAGATGACTGAGCATGTGTTCTTGAAATGTGAAAGAGTTAATAATTTGTGGAAAGAAATATGTAAACATAATAGGGTGAAAAATGTGTTAAAATTTGAGCAAATAAATATGGACATAATAGAATTTGGTTATCATGCTGTACGAAAACAGGAAGAAGTGAAGAAAATGGACAGAGTGATATCTTATGTTTCATGGAACGAGAGACTAAATGAAATTAAATACAATGGCAAATGGACTTTGACAAAGATTCTGCAGAAAATAATGTTTTGGTTATGGATAAAACAGTGGGGGAAATTAAATTGAAGTTTATAATGTATGGAGATTTCTAAATAGATGTAAATAATGTAAATATGTAAATAATATGTAACGTATATATCAATAAAAAAACTACTCTTTTTTATAAGTGCCATGGGATCTTTTACATCCACCTGAGCTATCAACAAATGAAGCAAATAAGACCTCTATTTAACATCTCGTCTGAAGGACGGGACCCTCAGGAGTGCATCAGTCTCTTCTGCTACACTGTAGTGTCAGCAGGCTATCTACCTCATGTAGGAATAGAACACAGAGTTTTTTGCAACAAAGGTGAGTGTGCTACCTGTTGCTCCACTGACGCTAACATTTAAACTGCTCAGGTCCAGTTGTCTTCCATATTCTCTGCTTACACTGCGCAGTACAGCATTTGTTTCATTTTATTAATTTGTTAAACACATTCACTATTAAAATCATTGTGTACAGCTATACTAATTGACTAAGGTTACTGATTTCTCATTTTCACACTTTCACTCCATTAAGTTGCAATTACATTCTCAATGTTACAAGGTTTGCTTATGAGCTACTGCTATATACTCATAGCTGTTTATGTTCCTGTTTTTATTTGAAGTCAGTTTTCTTCTGTATGCATTCATTTTAAATGTTTAGTTCATTGCTGGCAGGTTCCTTCCTTTTATATCCAGCTTTCACTCAAAAGTGTTACCTCAGATGACCCTGTATGAGTAGCTGGACACTATCCCCTATCTGTCCAATGGCTAGCTCACTCAGAGCAGCTGAGCTTTATGGCAGGTACTAACTGGCCAAACGATGTATAGAGAACCCTCCCACCATTAGCGCAAGTCCCTGGTACAGGTCAGATTAGGCAAGGTCCTCAACCCACTTTGCACCAGCAAATAACCAATCCCCTTTTTGTAGGTGCCAGTCAATCAACTGCAGACATTTTTTATACTATCTTGGGTTTAGCCTTGATGCAGCCCATAGCCTGTAGTCTCATATGTAGAGGATACAGCATACCACAGCTGATGTATAAAGCAGTTGGATCCTATAATGGTTACTCATTTAGGCCCGCCTAGAATCTGTGCTGTTACACCAAAATTGAATTTTGTGTGTATTCTGATTCCATTGGGAAGGGTTGGACTTGAACCCAGCTCCTTCCATCCCTGAAGCAAATGCATCCAATATGCTGGTTCATATTGTAATTCTGATATTCCTAAAGGCGAGCCAAGCAATTGATAAAAAATAACTATGACAAAATGCAAGAAAAATAACAAATGTCAAACACTGCAGGTCTCCTTTAAAGTTCTTTTTGCAGGAACAAGCCCATGCACCCTCCAATCTGTGAAGTGGCAAGCCCCAACACCTCCAAACTTATATATCCCAACTCTGAGATATTCATATCTCATAGAAAGGAATTACTCTGAGAAATAGCAATCTCAGGCTTGGTGTACTTAAGTTTGCATTTTTTCTCATTTAGTCTTGCTATACTAGGACTCACATTAATGAGTCTTAGAGTATCAGATGGTTACCCAGTATGGTTTTAAGAGGTAAGAGAAACCTCATAATGCATGGGGAGAAAATACAAGCTGCACACAGACAGAGACTGAAGATCAGGCTCAAACCCTGCACCAACTCAGATAAAAGGGGATCCATGCACCTGTGTTTACTTCAAGGTATTGTAGCTTAGGAGGTGGTATATTTAGAAAATGGTGTACAAGTGCAGAAACCCCCACCCCATGTGTTTCTAACTTTAACAGTGCAAAATCATATAATGTACTTGTAAGAGTGAGGGTGTCCACCTTGGATAAACAGTTATTGTCAAACATTACTTTACTTCACAAACCACAGTAACATCATGGGAGCAGCTAAGCTGGTCCACTATATGCTGGGTATGGTATGTACAGGGTTAATAAGCCAAAAACAGATTCGGCATTTTCTCCTAACTACTAAGTCAATATATCAAGAGGTCAGTTATTAACCATGTTGTCTAAAAAACAAAGCTGGAGTCAACCTGGCTGAAAAGGGACATCAAGCAATACTAATTTTAAATTTAACAAGCGATGACTATTTCTTTTTTATAGCACCATGTTATCCAAAGGATAAGTCTATAGTTTTGTTTAATGAGAAAACAGCAATTTATGTTAAGTATATCCTGTGTTCTATTAAAGCTACATTAAACTACTGTTTAAAATAAGTTTTATTAAATATATTATTTTCCATTTTAGACATCCTTCAACAAATGCATCACTACTTTTTTTCAATGAAGTCTGCATTTTTTTTGTTTTGGCATTTTAAGAAACAATTTTGCAGTAGTTGAGTTAGTATATAATTTCGTCAATGTACGTAAAGCAGTACTGTAACATTGTCTGCGGATGAAGATGAGTCATTATAACAACATTTTGGCACAGGCGGATTTCCATCAGACGGATAACAGGCATTGTAACAGTTTTACTGCTGCAAAATGGGGACAGCATTTAAGTTCATTTCTGATGAGCCAGAAATTAGATCACAACTGCACTTATAAATAATTTTAAACAGTTTAGAAAGTGTTTATTTTTCTATTGAAAACAGCCACCAAGATCAGAGTATAGCCATGACAATAACACACTGCAGCCTAAATGTACCAATGGATACAGACAGATACTGCATACACATGCACCTGTACTGGCAGGCCCTTAAACCAGACCACTCCTGAGGTGATAAGTAATAAACCATTCTGTAACATTCCATTATATGCTACTCTGTATTTATTTATTTTAGTAGTGTGTTATATTTGTAACACTTTCATTCAGATCAGATAAACTTTATGTATGCTGAGCATGTTTCTCTTTAACACATATGTATGTAATGTGAGTTGCTGGTGCTCTCTCTCTCTCTCTCTATATATATATATATATATATATATATATATATATATATATATTACACTGTTTTGACATAGTGGTTAATCCCATGAATGTTTTCTAAGCGATAATCTTAGCAAATTTAATGTAAACCCTTTGTTGTAAGATGAGTTGCCATCTGCCTCATAAACCAGACACACACTATCAAAGGGCGTGACTCCACATCAACCATCAGACCTGTTACCAGTGGGGTGTCACAGGGGTCAGTGCTGGGCCCCCTACTGTTTGGTATATACTTCTCATAAGTTCAGGTCAAACCTAAGGGGTTGTGGCTGAATGAGTTTGCAGATGACTGCAAACTGGGTGCAATTATTGAATCCCCAAGTGATGTCAATATACTCCAGGAGGGTCTCACACAGACCAACCATTGGTGTCTTAGTCACGGTCTCAAACAGAATGCAAAGAAATGCATCATCATTCCCTTTGGCACAAACAATGTCCCTTCACATTATCAAATCAACAATACCTTAAGTACATACAAAGTGGTAAGGGACCTGGGATCACAAGTTGACTGCGACCTTAACTTCGACCACCATGTGTCTACTGTAGTAAGGAAGGCTTTCTAAGTAGCACATTTAATTAGTAAAAGCATCACCTTGAGAGTAAAAGAGGTTACAACCCCTCTATACTCGGCACTAATCCATCTCATAATTGAGTATAATGCCCCGTTCGGCATGTACTGTACAAAGCACCTGCAACAATTGGATAGACCTCAGAGGTTTCTAACTAAGAAGATCAAGGGACTCCATCATGTGCCATACACAGACCAACTAAAGTCCCTGTCACTATACTCTGTATCATATAGACTTCTTAGGGGAGGCTTATGCCTGGCTTACAGAGGAATCTCAGACCCAAACCTAATGACGTTGCTGCATATCTGTAAATCAAAAGAGACAAGGGCTACCCATTCCAGGGACCTAAATATGGCCTGCGACTTAAATAGAACATGCTGGAGGGACAGATTCATCTCCCAGCAACTGCTGCAACTTTGGAATAGGTTACCTGTTCATGTGAAACAGAGCATCTCTATGACACTGTTCAAGAGGAACCTGGACGACTAGATGGGGCACTGTAAATTCTTACCGGGAATAGCACCCACAACCCTCCTAGACATAGGCAACCATTACTAAATGCAATCCTGGGTATTAACTAACATTTCTATGGTATTACATTGGGATGAAATGGCTAGGCTTGAAATGACCTCCAGGTCGATAGCATAGTAATCTCCTATGATCCTATGATATTGTAAGTATCAGAGTAGTGCCATGTTCTGATAATTTGCTCAGTACAGCTGTGTATTTACATTGCATTACTGTGGTTTGCTATCAGTATACTTCCTGCTAAAATTACTTTGAGCTTACATTCATATACTTTCTTACTATTACTCTATACTTGTATTTCCACTATCTTGCTCTGACTTACAGAGGTCCTTCTCCATCTCTTTTTTGTATAATAAGTACTAACTTTATTGTCTCAACATAATTTTACAACTTAGAAGAGTTTTTTTCTTTCTTTCATTTCAGAGCCTGTGGTCACTACATCTGACCTCGGTATTGCAGGAGCTCTGCCACAAGTACCTACACCTCCAAGTTTACTGAGAATTGTGTCAGTGTTTAATGTAAGCATATTTATCATTGAGAACCTTGTTATGTATTACTTTTAATCAGTTAAATACATGCCTGCTCTGTGATTTAAAGTCTCAGTGAAATAGTCCGTGCACTCTAAGGACCTGCAACTAATTTGGCCACTTCTCCTTTTGCTTGACCAGTACACTATACTGCATATGCCAGTTATTTATTCTCAGGAAATGACAGACAACCTGTTTTACTTGCATCTCTTTGTTAATTGCTTTGGTCTGGCTATAAACTGATTACTGTCCATTGTAAATTGACATGAGGATGGAAAGCTCAGATAGCTTCGCTCCCCTACTCTAATCCACCCCCAATTCCCAATTCTCACACACACGCGCGCACACACACACACACACACACACACACACACACACACACACACACACACACACACACACACACACACACACACACGCACACACACGCACACACACACACACACACACATACACACACGCACACACACATACACACACACACACACACACACACACACACACACACACACACACACACACACACACACACACACACACACACACACACACACACACACACACACACACACCTCTCTATTCCTTATATTCCCGAGAAGATACCAGAACAACCTACATCTCTTCTTTTATAGAAAATACTTCTTCCTGCCTATCCTCTTCTAACTTTCAGAATCCACCATCACGGAATCTCCTGCTGTCCTGCAGCTTCTTGTTTCCTTATTCGTTGCCACTTCCCCACCACCTGACATCTATAAAATAGAGATTTCTGTCCTTAATTATGCTCCTCTTCAGCTTATCCTCTATTTGTCTGCTCCTTCTGAGCCATCTGTCATCCTACTGTGACTCAGTAATATCTCACAACATCTCTCCAACTCTGTCCCAACCATGTATCCATACTTCCTCTTTGCACTCTCCACACATTGCACCAAACCTATGTAATACTGCCCCTCCCCTTTATTCCAAATAGACGCTGATTAATTGCACTTCAACTCAAACCAAAACAAAACTAAGTACAAGAATCCTCTGCAAAATCAAAATTATGCATAATTCCCCAATATACTAAAATCCTTCTAGGAGGAAATATGCACCCTAATCCTGGCCCCACCTGTCACAATGAACATAAAGATAACTCTTTTCCACACACTTCTGTAACCCAGCAACAACCAATCACCAGCCTTGGTGATCTAATGTTTACTGCTATAAATGTTAAAAGTATAAGAAATAAAACTGCTGAACTACATGCCTGGATTACTCAACATAAGCTTGGTGGTCTCACTGTAAATGAACCTTGGCATAAACCCAGTATAAATGATTCCAAAGTTATACCTCCTGGCTATAATATTATATGTAATGACTGTATAAAGAAGAAAGGTGGTGGTATTGCTTTAATATTTCCCAGTACCTGCCACATTTCTCCTTACAGCAAACCAACACCAAAGTTCAGCTAAGCAGAGCTTCTTATTGTTTTCCTCCTAATAAAACATTACAAATAAATATGTATCACTGTCCTTTACATCCCTCCTGGCGACAACACAGCTATACTGGGAGATATCCTACACTGGTATGTATCACTGTCCTTTACATCCCTCCTAGCGACAACACAGCTATACTGTGAGATATCCTACACTGGTATGTATTACTGTCCTTTACATCCCTCCTGGCGACAACACAGCTATACTGGGAGATATCCTACACTGATATGTATTACTGTCCTTTACATCCCTCCTGGCGACAACACAGCTATGCTGGAAGATAAACTACACTGGTATGTATTACTGTCCTTTACATCCCTCCTGGCGACAACACAGCTATACTGGAAGATAAACTACACTGGATATCCATAACATTTCCACAAGAAAAAATACTACTAGATGATGTGAATGTCAGAGTTGGACATAAAACTCTAACTCCCCTACATCTGGCATGAACTTATATGGTTTCACACAAATAAGTAATAGCTCCACACATTATAGCAAAACATCAAATTCTCTATTAGACTGGATCCTAGTATCAGACCAGAGGTACAATGTCAGACTCCCTCGGGGATCATTTCCCAATCTATATGACTAGACATCTCACACATCCAGTTGAACAACATATCTATAAAACAACACGTAACCTTTCCAAGTCTAACCCAGAAATGTTCATTACTTATACTATCATCTATTAACTGGAACTTCCTAAAAATCCTCCCCGTAGACAATGCTGTAATTGAATTCAATACAACTTTTCCAAATATCCTAAATATCCCTTTGCACCTCCTCGAAGGAATAGACTAAAAACAAATAATGCAGTTTGTCTACCCAAAAAAAGAAGAATGCTAATGCAGGATAGAGAAAAAGCATGGAAAAAAATGTTAAAAATATAAAACACCTCAATATCTTGAAAACTTCAAAATACTTCGCAATCATTCTTAAAAGCAAATAAATGAAGACAAAAAATATAATACAATAACTTTCAGAATAATACTAAATGCAACCATAAACAATTTTGGACATCCATTAAAGAAATCTTACATCCCGGCCAAAACTTCAACCCAAACCCCTCTCCTGAAAACTCACCACTCAAAACTACAATACAGTTCAACTCTTATTTTATAGATAGTATAGCATCTCTAACCAAGGATTCCTCAACATCTAATCCCAACCCTGCCAAAGAGCCACATATCACCGCATCCACTTTCACCTTCAAACCTGTGCCCGCATCCTATATAAAACTACTCTTAAACAAAGTTAAACCATGCTCTTCTTTATCTGATGACCTTCCAAGTACGTACCTAAAAATAGCAAACAATAGCATTGCCTATTTTGTCTCAGTCCTTCTAAATAAATCAATCCGGGAATTCCATGTTCCCTCTCTCTTGAAAAAGTCACACATTATTCTTCTGCACAAAGGAGGAAATTCAACAGACATTAATAATTTTAGACCTACAGCAATCTTCCCTCACCAAAATACTTGTAAATATATTCAAAAACAATTGCTAGACTATCTCCTGCAGGAAGAACTGTTATCCCTACACAACATGGCTTCTATTCTTCCATAGTTCTAGCACTGTCCTTCAAACCTATATAGATATTGTCAATAAAGCTAGAGATAATGGCAAACTAGTCTCTCCCTTATTTCTAGACAGTTTACCTTCATAATGTCGATCACATATAATCGACTGGCCACATCGCCGAACCATTTCCGTGAAACCAGAACCACAAAATCTTTCAAATGTTGAAAAAAATTCGAATTTCAACATTTCTGACTGTGCCACACCTCCACACCAGTGCTAACATGGGTCAAAAAGGGGGCGAGATTTGTCGTTTCGAAATTTTGTGTTCAACGTTTTGAAGAGTCACAGTTCAGTATTCGCAGAAGCGGGGTCGACCATTATGAAGGTAAACCTTTCTAGACTTGTCTAAAGCCTTTGACACAGTTTGTCACAGCAAACTTCTACTTCAAATGTCCTCATTAGGTCTCTCTCAGCCCACCTGTCTGTGGTTCAAAAGCCTCTTTAACATTTTCACCAACACCCTCTATATATCCACACAACAGGCCACCCTAGTACAATACACAGATTATTCCAGTCTCATTTACACATGTGACAACGTGGTACATCTCAAAAAAATTACTCAGGAAGCTTTAACAGCCACTGAAACATGGCTTCTTAACTCACAGCTCATGCTCAACCCAAAAAAGACCAAATTACTACTTTTTCCCCAAATCCCTCTCTCATGAAAAAAAATTAAATTCCTCTCCCTAGATAATACAATCATTGAAGTCACTTCTCATAGCAAACTATTAGGGGTGATAGTGGATGATAATTTTACATTTGATCTGCATATACAAAATTGCATAAGAAAAACTCATCCAAAACTAGAGATGCTTTACAGATCCAAAGACTTTCTCACTGAGGCAACTAAAACTAGTATTGTTCTCCTCCCCAATCTTCATTATGGAGCTCCCATCCTTACAAACCGCCAGGCTTCCCAAAAATTTAAACTTGAATAATGCTATAACAAGGTTGTTAAATTTGCAGCACATATCCCTTTCAGAACCCTACGCTGAAAATGGGCTTCTACCCAGTTGGACTTTCCCAGTAATCAAATGTTAATAAATAAATAAATAAATATTCTAGAAAAAAACCTACAGAAAGTATTTTTAATCTGAAATGGTCTGATATGTAGCCTAGAGCGAGGTATAGTATGTTTTATTGTATGGTAACTGCTTTTTGGTGCTTCAAGGTTAGAACCATATTGCATTGCTTCCCATTGTTATGTGTTTGTTTTTATGACTTAATGGTAGAAGAAATTAAGAAATGCCATGCTGGTCCACTAACAGAAAACACAAAGACACTGGAACGCAGAAGTGATGTAATGCCATTTATTGGACTAACATAGGTTTTACAATTACTCAAGCTTTAAAGATGACAAGAGTCCTTCATCAGGAGACTAACTCTTGGCCTTCCCTGCTACCAGAGACAGTAGGGCCTGGCTTATAATTTGCCCACAGGAATGCACATAGAGCATTTGGCTTTAGCGAAAGTGGGAGTTTTACTCTGAACAAGGTTCAAAACTTGATTTGTTTGAGCAGCAAAAATAACTATCTAATTGAAGGGCAAGGTACCTCTTCCTAAACTTGCCCATACATCTCAGCAAACAGAAGTGAATACTGAAATATACCCTAAGAGTACAAGCCTCAAGAGAAGAATGTAGAAATAGAAAAAAGATGAACCCAAAGTGCAAACTCAGCATGAAGAGTTTACAAGGCTTATATGGGTGTCAGGCATGTGTTCTAACTATCACCTGTTAGAGCAGAGCAAAAACTGGGAAAAGTGATTAAATATAGACAGACTGCAAAATGGTGGTCTTTTCATGTCCAAGACTATGGTAAAGGACACAATAGAAAGATTGGTATATATGTAGACGGGCTGTGGAGATGCAGGAGCCTTGTCCCCCTTACAAAAAATGTATGTTTTTTAATGTTTTCCTTTTTTTTTAATTGAGTACTTGAGTTTCAAAGAGTTTTTTAAGTAATATATACTCAATATTTTGAGTTTTCAACCAGCTGATGTAAACTAGTGTGTGTGTGTGTGTGTGTGTGTGTGTGTGTGTGTGTGTGCATGTGTGCGTGTGCGTGTGTGTGTGTGTGTGTGTGTGTGTGTGTGTGTGTGTGTGTGTGAATATATATATATATATATATATATATATATATAGAGAGAGAGAGAGAGGATAGAAAAAGAAAGAGAGGGAGATAACATGAATACACACACACCAAAAGGGCAAACATTATTTGAATGCATAATACTGGAGTAATATAATGGTTCACATATGAGGAAATAACAATCATGCTAATCATGAATAACTGGCAACTCAGTGGGTGGGCTTTAGTTTGCTTTCCTTTGCATCCATTGTATACATGACAAACCCTTCAGTGTAGACAGGCAAGGCCGAAAAAAGAGACAATCATACCAAGAGAATACTAAAACGTAAAAACTGCAGAGATTTTAAACCAAATGTCATTAGCAGAGTGGTATACATTCCTGACATTTGACAGACAGTTTCTCAGGGACAGTCCAGTGTTGTTTTTATTTGTGTTTTTTACCTATTAGCACAACCTACATAAACATTTTTAATCAGTGCTAGTTATCTTCATCGCTTGTTTACATTAGTACTTTCACAGGGTTCAGTAAAAAGGTTATTCGACAGTTCACACATTTTCAAGACACTGTCCTTTATCTGCCAAAAGTGGATTCCTCTTCTAGGGAGTTGTAATGCATCTGTCAAAAAAAAAAAAAAAAATATATATATATATATATATATATATATATATATATATACTCAGTGTTACCTTGTACAATGCAGTAAAATAGAAAAAAAAAATAAAAGGTTTACTGGTAGCTGTCATAATAACTGTAACTTATGGATGGTCTCCAAACAAATTTCTGTAACATTAATCTGTTAACTTGTGGTCCTCTTAACAAAATAAAAATAAAAAATAAAGTTTCACTGACCAAACTGACTGATACCGTTGCTCCAAAATGAATGAATGCATAACAGAGTAAATGAATGAACAAATAAATAGTACAAGCACTATGCCAGTAATAACAAAATGAAGACATCTTCACAGATGTTTGGTTTCAAAGTTTCAGTCGTATATGCTTTAAGAGCATAATACCTTTATGTGGGACTTCATCTGGTCCGTGACACAGAAGACATAAATTACTTGTCACAGTCTGTGTTGATGTAATTTTGTTTGCAACAGAAATGTAGCAGTTAAACCACATGGGTCCAGCTGTCATTGTCAGCTGGACTTGGGGTATAAAGGGAATCACCATCTAAAAAGGAACAACCACTGTCTCTGAAGCCATTCATATGCAGAATGGATATCTTGTAGCCTGAAGAAAACAAGTGGTTTGAACAAACTGCAAAAAGAAAACATTTGCTGGTCAGGATTCACCATATTTCCCAATCCTGACAGTATATAGATCTGCATCATGTGTGTATAAATACCTTCTGCTAACCTTACTCACTGTTAGTACAATGTCTATGGAAAAAGTAGAACGCTAAACTTTCCCTTTGTATATATGCTTATATTTTTTCTTTTCTTTTTTTCTCTTGCCATGACATATGATATTGATTTATGATTAATATAGAGCATTATGATCGGCGTCCTGATCATAACCCACTTATTATGTATTCGCGACAAGGGTGCCAAGAATTGTGGCATCCATGTCGAGAACACATAATTTAAGGTTATAATCAGTGGACCGTTCATAATTCCTTGCAGTACACAGAACTTTATCTAGTTAAGGGGGAAAAATCACTTTCAAAGTTGTAAAACACTTAGTGAGCGCTGTCAGAGGGGTAGTATAATGCAGTCCATTACATTCACTCTTACCACCATAACTCTCAAGTGTCTCGATTTTCGCAGGACATCCAGATTATTGCTTCATATTTTTGATCTGCTCCTCATGAAATATGTGGTTTTCTGACAAACCACTGAGGCTTGAAGTCACTAAATAATAACAGACATTTCAGTTTCATCATCTGAATTCTTCAGATTATGCAGGCAAACACATCCTGTTATTCTAGCAACTGTTACGTTTTTTTTTTTTTTTTTTTTTTTTTTTTTTTTTTATTTACAGGAACTTAGGGACATGTTAAGGGTATAAACAGTAGGCAGAAATAAATGTTTTGTCCTGCAGCTCTCATTTGCTAGTCAGTACAGGCATATTGTATTGCCTAACATGGGACCAGACCTTAACATAGGCAAGGGGTGCTTAACATTTGTTAGGGTCAGGTCGTGTGCCATTCTGGTGCTTAACTGCTTTGTCTTTTTCTAAATATTAGTGCGTAATCAGCGTGTTCCATGCACTACATTGTTATGTCTCTGACTTATATTTGCAAGCTACAAATTGTAAGGACAGTTTAAGAAATTTTGTAAATACTGTCATTTTGTGAACCGTATATCTAGACTGTAAATGTCTTGCTATATTTAAACTATTTTGCTGCCATTGTTTGTTGTATCCATATTGTGGCTAAAAACAGTCCTTGAATCAGCCAACCTACCTGGTTAACAAATAAATATATTAACTAGTGATCTGTAGGTAGAAACAGATATGCAGACCAGCTCAGTGACTACTGAACAGTGATCACACATACACAGACACACAGACACTCACACATACAGACACTCACACACGCACAGACATTCACACACACATACACACACACACACAGACACACACACATATGGACAATAACACACATAAATGTATACACACATACATACCTGTGCACATGCACACCCTAACTCACACACACACACACACACACACACACACACACACACACACACACGGACAATAACACACATAAATGTATACACGCATACGTATGCACACGCACGCACACACACACACACACACACACACACACACACACACACACACACACACACACGCACACACATGAATGTATACACACATACGTACCTGTGCACACACACACACAAATACATATATAGTATTAGGTACATACTCCCTGCCACAACTGCAAGACCCAAAAAATGAACCACAGAACTCCAAGAAATTAACTGTGATTAAAAAAAAAGGATTTTGAAATTTGCCGAGGGACCTTATTGCCCTTCTGCAACCCCAAATTCCTGTTATTTATCTATAGTACCCTCTCCCATACCTTGAATCAAGGGAAATAATGACCACAGATTAACACTTAACATGAGAAAATGGTCAGCAAGCAAAGGGAAATAAAAGCATCAAGGAAAAAGCCTCTGACCTTAGTGTGACCTTAGTATACAACAGCAAGTGAAGGCATATCTCACAAAGTCCTCAGTTCTGTACAATCAGAGATTTAGGGTCCCTTCTCAATAAATTTCTATTTCTAGCATAATTGTAACAATCTAGAGTATCTTTCTCCAAAGTTCCTGATCCCAGCAAAACCATGACAAGGCGGGGTTCATCACCACAATTCCATAACCTCAACATAATGAGAGCAAAGCATCCTCCTCTGCCCCAAATTCTCTGACCTCTACAAAGCCATAGAAGGCTATGGTCCCTTCATAGTATTCTTTTACTGCTATACAACCATCAGCTAGCAATGGCTCTAGCCCTAAAGTTCCTTGTCAAGGTAAATGACAGAAAATTAGGTTCCCTCCTCCTAAGTCCTATTTCTCGGCTGCCATATTAATCTAAGGTTAATCCTCCAAAGTATCAGACACCTGTACAGTTTTAGTAATTTACATGGTTCCTTACACAAAATTTAAACCCAACAACAGTCAGGAAATCCTTTTATGTGGCACACCTCATCACTAAGGGCTTTTCATCCAGAAAATAGGAGGTCATTGTCCCACTGTACTAATCCCTCATTAGACATGTGATAGCGTATACAACACCCCGTTTGGTTTGTACCACTCAAGACATCTGCAACAGCTGGAAAGGCCACATAAATGCCTCACTAAAAGCATCACAGGGTTAAGGCAGACACCCTATGCTGACTGTCTAAAAAACTCCACGTATACTCTGTCACATATCGTCTGCTCAGAGGTGAGCTCTGCTTAACATACAAGGCCATGTCAAACCCAGAGCTGTTGGACATGCTACGCTTAAAGACATCCCAATCCCTCAGAGCCACATGCTCCAGGGGTCTAAACCTTGTCATCACAATGAGCAAAACATGCTAGAGGGATAGGTTCCTGACCCAGAGACTCCCCAGACTCTCGAATAGACTGCCCATACGTGTCAAGCAGAGTGCCTCTTTGGCCCTCTTCAAAAGGAACCTTGATGATTGGATGGGAGATAGGAAATTCACCCCAGGGATCACGTCAGTCACCCTGCTAGACAGGGGTGCAGGGAAGCAAATACTGTGGGAAGAAATAGCCAGGAAATTGTTATGGCTAGGCTTGTATAGGCCCTAGGGCCGATAGCCTAGTACCAACCTATGAAGCAACCTATGAACCCTAGCCAGCTACAGCAAGCTAAGATCCCTTACCCCAAAGTCCTTAACTCCAACTGAAACACAGCAAGCTAGGGTCTCCTCATGCAAAGTAAGACTCCATTCCACTTGCTATAATTTAGGGATCCCCATAGTCTTCAGTCACTACAGAAACCAAGTAAGCTAGTATTTCTTCCATAAAGTCCATAATTCCAGAAAGCTAGGTTCCCACACCAAATCTTGTGATTCCTATTCACTGCTAATATGCTACAGTTTCCACCAAATACTCTGACCCTTGCACAACCAAAGCATGGTAGAGTTCCTCAGTCTGCAGCCCCAAAACACACACATACACAAGCATGTGTGTGCGCACACATGAGAATACATGGACACACACACACATACACACACACACACACACACACACACACACACATAAACACACACACACACACACACACACAAACAAACACTGTGAATTAATAGGCACACTTTGCACAACTTACTGTAAAAGGGTGCTCATCTGGATTACTCACAGATATGATTCGGTCATCAGGTGCTCTGTGCACACAACTGTGAAATGTGTGGCATCACTGGTACACTGACCATGTCAGTGAGACACTGATGTAAATAATATTCATGAAAACATCTCAGTACTGCTGGCAAGCTTAGTATCAGTAGCACCAACACAACACAACTTACATTTCAGCACATCACGTGTCATCCTGACAAATGTGAGAGCACTTCATACAACCGGTATCATGGTCAGCATGCAGATGTTCACATGGCACTCAGAGTTAGAGCTGAGAAGCATTACCAGTCACTGACAGCCACTAGAAAATAGCTACCAATGTCTGTGCTAATGCCGTGGTAATAACAGTCAGGCTTACCGATCTCTGAGCTGGACGTGATGGTAGAAAAAGGAGCAGCATCTGATGGTCACAGCAGTCCAGCTGTTGGACTGCTGCTGTGATGTACACAGCAAAAGATGAGGTACACAACATAAAGGGCATCGCCATGCATACAAACAGGACTGATCTGGTAGCGTACAGGGTGCACAGGAGATCAGGAATGTGTGACCTACAGTATAGCAAAGTACAACAGGTGCTCACAGCAGGGAGTTAACTGCTAACTGTTGCACTAAATGATGATTTCCCTGACAGCATGTGCATCTGTGACAATAACAGCATATAGTGCGTTTAGATGTGCTACTTACCTGCTGTGCAGGGTACCTAATAACAAAGGTCATGTGCAGTACAAGAGGTGGTCATCAAGGGAGATAGTTAAGGTGCATATGTTTTGAAGGCATGACGACCTCTAGGCAGGAATCTGGAGGTGCAGAGTTAGCCCTGCCCATCTTACTAATGCCCCGTACCCCTAGTCCTACACTGTATGTTTGCTGAGGCACTGTGTTCACACAGCATGCACAGGTTTACGTTTAGGTCACTTTTGCTGCTGCTGTTGCATGGTACTTAACGGTGTTGCGGATGTATCATTGCTGGTTCGAAGTATTTTTCTGATTCTTATTATCTGCGATTGCCTAACGGGTCGCCGGGTCGCACATAATTATTAGATGTTTTACAGAAGGCCAGATTTAAGTTCTTTTCATGTTTTTTTCCATTTCAGCTGGTTACATGCATTTTACATGCATCGAATATAGCAGCTAAATGAAGCATACATTCCAAACAAACCAGGCATCATGCAGTATGCTCTACTGTTTCACTTATTTATTTATTGCATTTGTTTACTGGGAAAGTCCACTGGGCCTGAGAAGAGCCCATTTTCAGTGGAGGCCCAGGGAGAAAAGCTCCAAATACAGTTACATACAGATAAAGTGTTAGCACAATAAGTACCGGATGTAATACAATAGTAGCACATAAAATAAAGCATAATTATACAGAAAATGTTAAAATAACATAGAATCATTTGATGAAATGGAGGAGAGTTATTGCTACTTAGGTGCCTACAATAGTGAAAAAGTGTATTATAAGTGTATTATAAGTGTAAGTGAGATGTTAGTAGAGAGATAACTGAGCATAGGATAGAGGGAAAAGAGAGTGAAGCAGAAGGTTAAAGTGGAGATTGCACTGTTGTAATGATTTAGTTGTTTCTCTGCTCGTGGAACACCAGCTGTATTTGCTGGGTAGAGACAAAGAACATATATATATATATATATATATATATATATATATATATATATATATATATATATATATATATATATATATATATATATACATATACATATATACATATACATATACACATATACACACATATATATATATATATATATATATATATATATATATATATATATACACACACACACACACACACACACACACACACACACACACACACACATATATATATATATATATATATATATATATATATACCCTGAGGTGCAATGCTGCAGGACTATGCACCCCACAATAGTATACTACCTGAATGCAAACTGCATGGGAACGCAGCGGTGCATACCACTGCTTCTGCAAGCTGCATGGGAGCATAGAGGTGCATACCACTGCTTCTGCAAGCTGCATGGGAGTGTAGCGGTGCATACCACTGCTTCTGCGAGCTACATGGGAGCATAGCAGTGCATACCACTGCTTCTGCAAGCTGCATGGGAGCATAGCGGTACATACCACTGCTTCTGCAAGCTGCATGGGAGGGTAGTGGTGCATACCACTGCTTCTGCAAGTGCATGGGAGCGTAGCAATGCATACCACTGCTTCTGCAAGCTGCATGGGAGTGCAGCGGTGCATACCACTGCTTCTGCAAACTGTATGGGAGCGTAGTGGTGCATACCACTGCTTCTAATGGAGGTAAGCAGGGGCGGTTCAGAAAGTTAACCCTCCAAACTGGATTCATTACTATTTCTTGTATACTGCTTACATTTGCATCCACATATCATTTTGCATTTGTACATTTTTGCTTTTAATTTCTCTAGATGTTTAGCTTTCTAAACTGTGATAGGAATGGGCTCCATCTCTGTGACAGGATGCAATTAAATTTCTATAAATTAGTATTTCTTCAGTGTTTGGTTTTTGCCAAAAGTGCTATACTCAGCACTCGCAATGTAGCCAAAATAGCCTCCCCTTGCAGCTCGTATGGAGTTACACCTATTGGTAGCATATTTAAGTAGGCTTGAAAATTATTTTTTCTTTCACCCTGTTGTCCCTACTACAAATGGAACTACCTGTGTATATTTATCCCATATTGCTCTAGTTTCTGGTTGCATATGTTGGCATTTTATGACTTTGTGTCTTTCAGTGTGTACTACACTATAATTGCTAAATATGTTTTAATGATTAATTACACTTCTGTCCTTTTTTCTTTCTCTAATACATCTGTTTTTCTTGAGTCTACTTTCTTAATTGTTTGTGTTGGATGACAGATGTGATCATAACTTCTTCAGTTTCAGAAATTCTTTGCAGCTCATGTTAATTCTTCTCATGTACATGTATATTGTGGTGTTTACACAATGCACAGTACAATGATATTGCCAAATTATTCTACCTTTTACTACACAAGCCTTCTGCCATTAGTATATCGCAACCAGCAACAAGATACGCAACTAATTCTAGCTTAGTATTACAGAATCTATATTTGTTTGTTTTTCTACCTTTTCTGTAGACTTTGTAAGCCACTGTCCATATAGCCTGCTATCTTGGGCTGACATGATCAGCCGTTTAGTTTTTGGTTTAAATCCACCTTTCCTTAACTATTCATGCATCATATCTGGATCAACAAGTGCTTGTTCCAAGAGGTTTCTATACTTGCCCTATAACCCTAGGCTTTCAATTTCTCTTTCCTTTTCTTCTGGCCCTAGTCCTTATAGATATATATATATATATATATATATATATATATATATATATATATATATATATATATATAAAACCATAAGCTACATGCACAAGTCAACATTTGGTCTATTTGGCCACCTGTTGTGAATGCGCTGCATTCTATATAGGAAAGACTGATCAGCAGTTCAAAAATAAGATTTTGCAGCATGTAAGAGATAACTCCAAACAAGATACGAACAATAGTTTAGCATGCCATGTTATGTGTCACTCTACACACAAATTTCTTTTCAAAGCTATAGAGACCCTTCCATCAAGTATTAGAGGAGGCGACCTTTTTAATCGCACAGAATTGTGCAAGGTAAAATGGATTATTAATATGAGAGGAAACCGGCATCCAGATCTGAACAACATGGTTCCTTTAAAGCCGGTTTTAAAAAGTAGATGCCCTACTATTAGCTGATGTATGCAGGTTTGGCTGAGCATGGTTCTGTTCTTTGATGAGCAGAAGTCTGGTCAGCAAAAGGATGCATTACCATCAAGAGTATGTGAATGGATACTGCTGTAACTAGCGAGTAAACCGGAATGTAGGCTTGAAAATATCTTTTGCCAGAGCTGGTTCTAAAATTGTAGAGAATTATTGGTTGAGGTATTAAATGCTTGGTTAAGTTGGTTTTGCCTGCTGGATTGGCCAACTCTGAAAAGTTGTGCATTATTATTGGTAAAGGCAAGAGGCTTGGTCAATGTGGCTCTATCTATTGGTCCATTTACGATTGTTTGAAAAATGGGCGTTACACCATTAAGATTATGCGATTGGCTGCAACAATGTTTTTTAGAGTTATAGAAGTCTCTAAGCTATATAATCTGAAGAAGGCAGTATTTGCTGAAAGCACTCATCGTTATTTGGAGGCCTTGTCATTATCTTTTTCCTTTGTTGTTTTTATTTTGGATATTAAAGTATTTTACCTTTGTTTGCTGACTTTTAATTTTACTGCTACTGTGCTGCTGTGGTGAAAAATTCAGGATATTGTTTCATGTTTCTTCTTTCTGATCTGAAGTGTCTTCAGCAGGTGTGGGTTTATTCTTTTTGCTTTGTTTACACCCTGCATTAAGGTCGGTATTCAGGAGAACGTGTACCTGAGTGATTCATAAAACAAATTACACAATGTGGAAACATATCATATCCAGTTCTGCCCTGCTGTTTAGACATTGTACTCTATGCATGGAGTACATATGTAAACAACCCCCTCTCAACCATACACAATTCATGAATCTAACATCACAGAAGTATCAGCTCATCCTAATGGGTAACCGATAGGATTGCAGCTGCATAACATACAATAGTGCTGTACTTCACAATTCAGCAATCCCCCTTCCCTGCTAATGGTGCTGGGCAGCATACTAGCTCCCACAAAACAACTCCTCCAAACACCTCTGTTGCACAGCAGGAAAATCCATTCCAACAGCCTAAAGCCCTATAGTGCAAGCAAAACTGATATTGCAGTAAAACTTGTTCTAATAATAATGATGCCAGTGAACACCTAGAAATGGAAGCTGGTGTAGCATCTGAGCCCCTCAGTGAACAGGATGTTAATGATTGAAATCCTGACACTGTGTCTAATGACTGCACCATGTTTACAAATCACTCATAGGTATGATGATGGCGCAGAGCTCAGCTTGGAAAACATAACTGATGAGGATTATAAAGTAGGCTGTACTAAACAGTTTTTATCCACTATGCTATGCTATGCTCCACCATCATGCAGCAAAGTACAGTGTGGCAGATGTGTGGCTTCAGATAAGAGCCAGGTTAAACTGGGCACAGGAGGACTTAGTAAGCCGCTGTGTACTAGGTGCTTCTATGTGCAGTTCATAGACAGTGGGAGTGTTTGTACATACCAACTGAAAAACATGATCCATGTCTGTAAATTGCAGTCCTTTGTGTCAGCATACTAAACTGAGTGGCTACAGTGCTCATGTACTCATACACAAAGTTTATGAAATCTAGGGCCTGGTACTATTACAAATATTATATTTTTTATCTAATGTGGCTCAATGTTCAAAAATATCTTTTGCAATGATTACATTACATTATCTGCATTATCTGAACATTTAATGGCAACATATTTGACATTTTCATCCCTCAAATGAAATATTGTATTATATCTATGGTTCTAATGCTAATGCCAAGTTATGGAAAACTAACTTTAATGTGATATGTATTTTTTCTTCTCTCTTTTTCATATCTAGTAGTAATGTATTTGGTGGGCAAAATGCATGCGTCTTTGTGATCCGTCTCTAGTAAAAGTAAAAGGGAATGAAGGGAAGGGAGGTCATAGATATGTATGAAGATATAACATCCTGCACCTCCTGTGCTAACAGTTCAGTAAAATAAAATATAATTACAGTCCACTTCAAAGAAGTAGCTGACAAGAACTGTGAAAAGAAAGCAGGTGTTAAAACGCAGACAGTTAAGAAATGAAAGTTGACACCTTGTGTATTGATTATGTCTATTGTCTCTGGGCTTATACAATTAAGCCCTTAACCTTAACAACTAACATGACCAAGTTAGTTACTTTTGCTGTGGAAAAGCAAACAACTAAGAACAGTTTCTTTTTTTGCTTGGAAGATGCTGAGGTAACCACTTCCCTGAAGGTCTGTTACCATAAATTTCTGCCTATTATCCTCCTGCAACTTATAATAGGAAAGGG
This sequence comes from Protopterus annectens, assembly GCF_019279795.1. Lineage (NCBI taxonomy): Eukaryota > Metazoa > Chordata > Ceratodontiformes > Protopteridae > Protopterus > Protopterus annectens. The sequence continues at coordinate 483,981,421 of NC_056740.1, read as the reverse complement.
TTCTGTACTCTTTAAGTTACAGTCAGATATATGTAGCTAACTTAGACGTTTCTTTAAATATTTTCATTTGTGTGCTTAAATAAATGCTACTATATTCTTCTATGTGCACATTTCAGTTCCATATTTAACATGTAACTGCACTGCTAGCTTATTGTTTAAATAAAGTTTATTCATTTTTAAGCTCTTGTTGCTGGTTTTTGTTATACATTTGTTATTCCTCTTGATTACCTGAGTGAAGGGGTATCATTTACCACTGGTTATCATCTACTACTGGTTAACAATCTGTAGCTCCCTGTCTCCACTTATCTAGACCATTTAGGCCTCCTACCAGGGGTAATATTAATGTGTATGATTTAATGTTTGACTTAGTATAAAAGCAGCAGGTAACTGATAATCCCTGTTCTTCCAGGGTAGTGGCAGTTCTACCTTGCCTTTAGGAAAGTTGTGGCGAATTCTGCCAGTCTTCCCTGGGAACTTGTGTGTGTGTATATGTGTGTGTGTGTGTGTGTGTGTGTGTGTGTGTGTGTGTGTGTGTGTGTGTGTGTGTGTGTGTGTGTGTGTGTGTGTGTGTGCGTGTGTGTGTGTGTGTGTGTGTGTGTGTGTGTGTGTGTGTGTGTGTGTGTGTGTGTGTGTGTGTGTGCGCGTACTCCTTCTCTGGCATAAGAAGTCCTAGTACTTTGAGTAGCCTCACTACTATAAAACTCTGCCACTGAGTTGGGGATAACTTCATTGTTCAGCGTGGGTAGAAGACACTGAAAACATTGTTATCCACAGACAGAGACAGAATGGTGAGGAAGGGGCCCATGGTGCTAGGTCAAAAACGTAGCTCAGAAACTGGCTTCTGTGGAGTTTAATCTTGGGTTGGATGTTGAAAGCTCATATCCAAGACAACAGTGCATAGTGCCTTTCTACTCTTGAGGTGTGGCTGCATTCTGTGAACTGGTTATTGAGTTAGACTTACATTTACTTTCTTCTTGTACATTAACCTGCTAGATACCAGTCATGTGACAAAAGACAGTACTCCTGTGATGCCATCTGGGACATTTTCTTTACATTTTGTTGCCACTAGCTCTATAAACTGTCACATTTCAGTAGCAGTGACTCCTTAATAGTGACATTTTGATTGGCATTGGTTGGATTTAACCCCTTTTTGTGCCATGATCTGTGACATTGTGGTGGCAGTAGTGGAATTCAAACCCTATCTGAGTCACTGTTTGTGACAAGATATATTACTGAATACAATGTATCCTTCCAAAGTTATAGCGCCATCTAGTTTGACCAACTTCAATGATTCCGTAAGTTATGCAAGTTACTGTGGTACATCATGAAAGTTATTTCCTTACTCTGTAACCTCATTTTCAAACTAATGACATCCTCCACTTAGAACTAAGTTGTTTATCTGAAATTCCACTTGCAAACTGAGAAGTCAGAAGAGCTTCCACTTGCAAAGACCTCCATGTGCTATAGCTGACTTTTAACAAAGTTGCTGTGAACATCTGAATGCTTTAAACAAAGTGTTAAAAAAGTAAGTCTTTCAGTATTTTGCAAAGTGCTAAAACATCACTTTGCAGATTCATGCAAATGTGCCAAAGATACTTGTTAACCCACATCTGCGTATACTCTGCTGTGTAGGTGTATACCCTTAAAAGACTAGCAGCGGTTTTCCATTTGTTTGCAACACATGAATTCATTCTTTAACAGATGACATAATTGTGGAAATCTCCAAACATTGGCTTTGTTAGTCGTTATAGTTTGGTAATTACCGAGTCTCCATTAGTTTTTTCTTTTTGGTCTGTTTCTCACTGAATTTGTTTATTACTGTTCACATTTGGGCATTTTATACTTGTTTGGGGTAAAATAAATTCTGAGCTAATAACTATGTATATATTCAGTTTATTACTATGTGTGTGTGTAGGGGGTTCTTATTAGATGACCGAAGATGCAGTCTTTCGAATGTGTCTTGGTCGAACTTGAAAAGATGAAAAGGCAAAATGATGAAGTGGCATGTCCGTTACTTTGCCGTTTTCATCACTGTAGTGCGACCTCAGAGTTGGCATATTTAAGTAGGGGGGTGTGGGGGTGAAGCCCCCCACATAATGTTATGTTGTAAGTGTTTTTATATATATATATATATATATATATATATATATATATATATATATATATATATATTTTTTTTGGAACAGCAATTTTTTTCCCTTGGAATTAAATCGCTGTTCTAGGCGTTTGAGTTTGTAAGCTTTCACTTACATGGGGTCAAAAAATCATCATTCGCTTTTCTATGTGTTCAATGATTTAGTATAGACCCTGTGTGTGCACACACACACACACACATATATATATATATATATATATATATATATACATACAGATATAAATATATATTTAGATAGATATGGATACCTAGATAATCTATTTATCTATCTACATCAATCTCTCTCTCTTTCTCTCTCCCTCTATCTCTCTTTATATATATATATATATATATATATATATATATATATATATATATATATATATAAAGTGAGAGAGAGGGGGATTATTTGTTGTCAATATGTATATATGTATACTGGTCTGTTGTTCCCATTTGGTCTGGGTCATAACTAAAAATAATCCACTGTTTAGTATTAATTAATTTACCCAGTTAACAAGGGAAATAAGTAAACTATCCCCCAGATTTACTAATCCTCCATGCAGGACTAGGTTAGTCCTGCATGGAAGCGACCATTTAGGAGCAGGATGGCAGCGCGCCATGCATAGTAATGAGGCGTGCTGCTCAAGCTCCTAATCTTACACGGAGCATGTAAGAGTGCAGGGGTTGTGTCTGAGAGCAGAGCTCTCAGAATAAACACGCCCTCACAATATAGAACAGCAGAAAGGGGTATGCAATGAGTGAGACCACTCACAGGTGACCGCATACCCCCACCAATAGTACCCCTTTGTGTATAACAGCAACAGAATGTATAAATAAATTGAAGAAACCCTTTTTTTTAAACTCCGATTACAGCTAACCGTAGGTGCGCGGGTGTGCCTATCCCTTAGCTACAGGTAAAGCTTAAAAGGCTGAAGAGGATAACAAGGAAGATATATGCAAATGAAGCAGCATAGCAACAGTGTAGTGGGCAGAGCATTCACCTTATGAGCAGTCATTCCTGGTTCGACTCCCACTACAGCACATTCCATTTTACATGGCAAAGCACATTATGACCAATATTTTTGTTGCATAACCCACTAAATAACATATATTTATGAACTGGAGTACTGCAGTAAATTCACATGTGAGGTGTCGGTGTCATAATGAATAAGGCACTAGTTAGCAGGTTTACACACAAATAAGCCATAGTAAGCATATTTAAGGACTAGTAAGCAGCCTTAAGCCCATTTGCACAGCAGTAAGCAATGCCTACACTGGCAAGCAATTCTAAAGCTAACTCTCTGTAAGCAGATATAACAGCAGGTTAGCAGTGCTTACCATCATGCAAACCCACTTACAGCTGCTTAAAAGTGCCTTAATCACTCTGTATCCAATGGCCCTTGTTCTGCTCATCAACAAAATAAACAGCCATGCAGGTCTCGAACCCAGGACCTTATACACCATAGTCCCAGCAGTTATCCACCAAGCCATCACAGAAGTACAGAAGAATGAGGTATCAGCAAACAAGTCCTCACCATAGTAAAACCAAACTGAACATGTGAAAGGAATCAGTACACAGTCATATATTCCATAACCCACTACATAACATAAATATGTGAACTGGAGTACAGCAGTAAGCCCAGAAGTGTGGTGTAATTGGAATAGAGTGTTGAAGTCCTCAATAAAACACAAGTACCCCAAAGAGTGTACGTACACATTAATCATGGATACCAGGCATACATATAAGGTGTAATGAATAATAACACAATGCCAAAAAGGCATTATAATGAAAGTCTAATGTAAGCAACACTAAGCATTGCACAGGCTAGCTTAGAAGGTGTGAGCAATGTGTAGACCAGCTCACTCATTGTGCCCAGTGGTATACCCCTTTAAACAATGCCAACCTTAGGTAACCAGGTTTGCCCATAGCTTAGCCTTTTCAAAACCGGCCAGTCATGGAAAAGTGTGGGAAATTGGCCCTACTTAAACCCAAGAGGCGGGAATACATCTCATAATTGGTTGTAGCTTCCCCTTGCAGGCACTATGGCAGTAAGAGAGAAGGAGTGCGCTTTTGGGTGCAGCGCTGGTGCATCCAGGAGTCCAAGGTCATAGCAGGACTCCTAGTTAAAGACCATGCTCAGAGACTGCTGCAGGGCCAGTAACAGGGCTCCCAATATAAGGTGGAGGCCTGGAACTGTCTCGCCCGCAACCTCACCAGTGCCACTGGCATACCCCAAACTGATGAGCAGGTCAGGCACCACTATGCCGACCTGAAGCGGTGGAAGGGGGACCCCTTGGAGGAGTGGCTCCAAGAGGCTAGAGCATCAGGGGATGTTCCAGATGTATGTAAGTATCACCCCAATATGTTTGCAATAATTGCCAGCTCAGGTACATGGATAGGTTTGGCTAAATATTCCTCTTATGTCCCCCACAGCTGCAATGGAGCAGGCTGCGTACCAGGAGGCCCACATCAGCCTCCTGGCAAGGTTGCGACGTGAGGGAGGTCAGTAATACTCATGCATTTACTGTCATAGGAAATAAAAATATAAGTAGTAGTAAATTAATTGCTAGTATAAAACCTGTATTGTTCAAGGCAAGTACTGCATACACTAGAGAATATGGCAGGAAAAGTCTCATATTGTTTGTATGTCAATAAAAGTGTAATATCCTGACAAAACAGGTCTAACTGCTGGACTGCATGTGTATATTCTGGTATCATATGGTAATGTAGAGTTGCAATCATGTAATAGTACTGTTGTATTAAGCAATGTTACCCACACCATGCACCATAAATTGAATGTGTAGGAATGCCTGTATATGACAGGTGTAATCCCCAGAGGACATTTAGTACAACTGAGAGACACATAGACAGTTAACAGGGAAAATGCAGACAACATAAACTGAATAGCACATGTAACTGAGATGTGAACTGTTGTTTTTTTTTTGCACACACAGCCTTGGTTCGAATCCTGCCAGTGGTAGTAGTCTGCATACAGAATCATACCCCACAACTGTACAGATATGTCCAGAATGTCTATTAAAGTGGCCCATATCTATTGTCTATCAACTTGTCCCCCTGGGAAATCAGTGGGATGATCCCAGATGTATAGGTAGCAAACAGGAAATACAACTGATTTGCACACATCTATGACAATGCACCTGGCACACTAGCAACTCCCAAATACCTTATGTGACTAAGAAGCCACATATGTCCCATTTACATCCCAACCTAAGCTGTGGTTAGAGTGTGTGCAGTAACAGAGTGAGATGTATGTCCATAATAGTAATGTGGAACAAGGTACTGTGTGTGGGAACATTCAGGTAGTGCTAATAAACATTCCTCCCACAGGTCTGTCAGATACCAACACTGTGCCCAGAAATACAAGAATGATATGCAGTTGCTCTGAATAATGAGGTGTTACACATCACTGTCACCCACACTGTCCTACAACATATAACTGTCTAGGAAATCTGTATAAGAGTGTTGTTATACAAGGTCAGAATGCATAAGCACAGGGGATTAATAAGACAGAAAGCAGACTGGAGATATACAGCAATATCAATATAGCAGACACAACTGTGATGGACAGTGCCTAAGTTGTAGTAGACACAACCATGATCTGAACCCTGGGAGTGGAATTAGTCTGCATACAGATTCATACCCCACAACTGTACACATGAGGCCAGAATGTCCAGTATATGTGTCCATATTTGCTGCCTGTCCCCCTGGTAAGTCTGTGGGATGATCCCAGATGTGTAGTCAGCAAACAGGGAATACAAGTGATTGTCAACCATCATGAGAACACACCTATCACTGTAGCAACCCCTGAAACTGATAGGAGAGTAATATTTCAAGTATGTCCTATATACACTCCCATGTTGTCAAGCTGTGACCAGAGTGTGTACAGTAACATAATGAGATGTATGTGCATAATACTAATTTGTAATCTGGAACTTTGTGTGGCAACAGTCAGGTAGTGCTAACAAACATTGCTCCCACAGGTACACTGGATAAGCACACTGTGCTGAGGAATACAGACCAATATAACCTCTACTGGTACTGTTCACACTGGTATTGTAGGGGATTGTGAGTGTTGCAGTTTCTCTGAATAATAAAGTATCACTGGTCAATGTCACCCTCACAGTGCTACATAATATAACTGTGTAGGAAAGCATGTTATGTATGTGTGTCAGGTCACTAAAGGTGGAAGAGAGCAATATTCTAGATATGTCCTGGCACACCAGCATGTGGTCAACCCATGACCAGAGTCTGTGTAGAAAGAGTTAGATAGCTATGTGCAAAACAACCCAGAATCTGGGAGTATGTGTAGAAACAGTTAGTCAGTGTTAACAGACATTCCCTCCACAGGTATACCAGGTAAGTGGTGTATACTGCAGGTAAATCTGGTTCACATGTAATGATGATGACAGCCATATCACTGACCAAACTAAGTCTATAGGGTAGTGTTGTAGGACTTGTAAGGTAAAGAGCACTGACTAGGAATGTAATGTGGACTACAGGAATATACAACTTGTTAATTGACATATTTCTCCCCCCGCACCATATCTCCAACAATAATCAACATACCCACCCCAACTGGTATGTAATGACTCTGATAACAACCATTTATTTGATAAATATTTTCATGGTTTCCATGTATGTGCTATATGGAATAATTCCAACATTGGTGGCATAGTGCCATCAATGTACCTGCATGCTGTACTTATTACCACTGTGGTCCCATACATGCATGTGCTATATGGAATAATTCCAACATTGGTGGCATGGTGCCATCAATGCACCTGCATGCTGTACTTATTATCACTGTGGTCCCATATATGCATGTGCTATATGGAATATTTCCAACATTGGTGGCATGGTGCCATCAATGCACCTGCATGCTGTTCTTATTACAACTGTGGTCCCATACATGCATGTGCTATATGGAATAATTCCAACATTGGTGGCATGGTGCCATCAGTGCACCTGCATGCTGTTCTTACTACCACTGTGATCCCATACATGCATGTGCTATATGGAATAATTCCAACACTGGTGTCATGGTGCCATCAATGTACCTGCATGCTGCTCTTATTACCACTGTGGTCCCATACATGCATGTGCTATATGGAATAATTCTAACACTGGTGTCATGGTGCCATCAATGTACCTGCATGCTGTTCTTATTACCACTGTGGTCCCATACATGCATGTGCTATATGGAATAATTCCAACATTGGTGGCATGCTGCCATCAATGTACCTGCATGCTTTTGTTATTAGCACTGTGGTCCCATATATGCATGTGTTCTGTTTGCTATGCAACTGTTCCGTATCTGGTGTCCGGGTTACTGGGACTATCTATGCATGCTGTTATACCTAACCCTGGAATGTGATGACTATTACTAACCCATATATGATGTTGAAATCTAAACACTATAGCATGCTTGAGAAGGCCAGTCCCAGCGGACCCACCTGTCCCACCTAAGCTGGCCGTGGCACCGGCACCAGCATGGGGCCCAATCCCGGACCTCCCCTGTCTGTTGGTCTTGCACCACCTTCGGGTGGAATCACCACAGGGGATGGGGCTCACCCCCCTGGGAGTGGGCGTGGACAGGCACCTATCACCAATCACCAGGTCGGAGTCATGGTGCATAGAGTGATCAATGAGCAGTTTGGTGATCTTCTACGCCAGCTCAAGGGCCGCATGTTCGGGGCTGTGAAGGTGCAGTGGTGACTGCCCATGGGTGGGGACCTCAGTCCCACTGTTACCACTAGGGGGCTTGTGGGCTTCCGATATCTCAACACCCCTCCCCATCAAGGTGTTTATCCCCCACGTGTCATATACCACCCCTGTATGCATCTTGTGTGTCTTGTCTGTTAACCTACCCAACCTACCTCCTCAAATACACCTACTACCCCTCCCCAACATGCCACTCTCATCTGAAAAAAAGAAAAAAAGAGCAGTCTGTTCCCACAGAAAAATCCTGCCCCATACATAGATGTCCATTTCACACACATCCACTGGACACATGTAATCTGGTCTAATTGGCATCACAACTAATTATTGTTGTCCTCACCCCTCTCCCAGGAGTTTGAGTGTCCAAATCTACCTCCAAATTCAGTGTATATGCACAGCTGTTGCTGTAGAAGAAATGGGCAGCTATGGACCTTCCCTACACCCTTCCTGCACATTCTTAGCTATTTTCCTTACTGCCTTTCCCTCTTTGTGCACCTTTTTCATCACGTTCCAATCAACCCTTTTTTTCTTTTCTTTTAAAGAAATTAATGCAGGGGTAAGTGGGAGTAAGCACTTTTAAACAGCAATAAGCAAGTCTAAGCCTGTTTGCAGCCGGGTAAGAAATGCCTGCACTGTGTAAGCAATTTAGAAGCTAAGTGAATATAAGAAACTGTAACCGGAAGTTAGCAGTGCTTACCTCTGCTCAAACCCAAGCAAACCCGCTTACAACTGCTTTAAAGTGCCTTAATCACTCTGTATCCAATGGCCCATGTTCTGCCCAGCAACAAAATAAACAGCCTCTTTAAGACTCAAACTCAGGACCCTGCACACCATAGACAAAGTGATTTACCATTTAGCCACACCAGATATACATAACCCTAATGATTTCAAAAACATATCATCTAGCCCAGTCACTAAACAGTACAGAGACTGAAGTCCAACATTTAGATGTATGTGTGTGTGTTAATACATTAATATCTGAACAGATACAACATATCTATATGTGTGTGTATATATATATATATATATATATATATATATATATATATATATATATATATATATATATATATTATACACATATAGAAATATATAAGAACATATATTCATGCGAATGCCTACATCAACACATATATATGTCTACACCTATATGTCGACATATACACAGCAAGTTACATATATGTAAGCAGATATATATATATATATATATATATATATATATATATCCATATAGGTATATATGGACATACATGTGTAGATATCAATGGGAGATTAACAAAATCATATATGTCCACATGCACCGTTAATGGGGTTGAGATGCCCCAAACAATATATGTCTTGTACGAATGGGTATACCCACCCCCCACACACACAGCCAAACACGTCCACCCTGCAATACACTACCAAGTGTTGCAGATCCCATAAACAGGTCCTGACATGACATGGACACATGATGTTAACAGTACTACATCCCACCTGGCTGGCATTGGTAACATATCATGCAGTACAGTCTGGCTCCCACAGGAAATGTAAAATGTGGAAGCTATCAACATCCCCAGGACATATACACAGACACATATATGCAGATACATATATATATATATATATATATATATATATATATATATATATATATATATATATATACACACACACACACGCACACACATATACATAGCTATACATGTGACTACACATACACATGTAGAGATATGTACAGTAAGATGCTTATGTAGTAGGCGCACACAATATGGAACAGCCACTATGCCTACAGTTAACACCCTAACAACAGGACACTGGATGAGCCACCCATACAAATGACAATCGTTGCCTGCAACATATACCCACAGAGAGGTCATTGGATAAAACACCACACATAGGTTTGCAGAAATGTAAAACCGTTATTTGTGTACTATTACAGATTTACATGCCATGTCATATAGCTGTTCAGACACTGACATCCATATAAACAGAGTAATGCAAATGTGAAACAGTTCTACTAATACAGTAGTCTGGAAAGGTCCACAACTGTTACTGTCCAGGCCAAGCCCTTCAGATCGTTCAATAGTAAAGACAGACTGGGCCACAGGATACACACTATCAACAGTAAGTGATGCAGGTGTATAGTCCAGCAGCCTCTATCTACACTCTGTACATAATCACTAGGTGGTAAAGACTTCAGTTGACCAAATGGGATGTAACTGTTACATAACAAGGCATAACTGACACCATCGCAGGCACACTGGCAGACATTAAAGTCTGTATGGCAGGAGGCAGTAGGCCTGCAGTAACCCACTTTAGGTAAGTGATGTCAAGATAGGTGAAATGTAAGGTACTATGCATCCAGATACCTACAGGCAGCTCACCCCTGATACCCCCACATTTTGTAACAGCCTAGGTTATGTATGGTGCATCCCCTCCCCAGACTCAATAATACAGCGCCATATACCACTGTTACATACACTGGCCTCTGGAGTGCATATGGGCACATATGTATTGTGTAGGTGAAGCCCACACATATATGGCCCCAGCTCCACCGTATGTGTAGGGGATACAACAGCAGTGGAGTACTGGTAGGAATGGCAGCGTGGTATACGTATATGTGCATATGTATCACTATCTGTATATGTGTAGACATATAATGCTCTGTATATGTATATATTTGGGTGTGTATATGCATATCTATGTACATATACACACCCATCTATATATGTTGATATGTAAATGTGTAATTATATAGATATCTGGATAATCATATGTACATATATATTCCCCATATGTCCTGAACATGAGGTGTAGCCCTACCTCAGCCCTATAGTCCCAATTTCATAGTGCAAGGGGATGTCAGGTATGTATAGCAGGTATATTAGTAGACTATTGCTACTGTAATAGGGATTGTCTTCACAGACATGGTGTGTGTGGGAGGTCACATCTGCTTTTCACATGTGCCACTGGCTACTGACAGACATCCTAAGGCCATCATAGTACAGTACCACTGCAAGCATGTAATGCTCCTCTGGACTACAGCAGAGATACTGGCCAATAGATGTGGACATTCTGACGCACTCTGTACAGTCCAGAGGTATACACAGAACCCATTAGTGCAGAACATGTGGACCAAGCCTGACAATATGGATGTTAACAGCCATGTAGATGGGTATAGCACATAATGACTGGTATACATTCACCCTCATATATTATGCAGTCACACACCCTGTCTGTCCTGACACATAATAACTGCTGGTACAGAGGTGCCAGGGCCACATACTACCCACTAGATATTAACATACATCTGTACAGCATCCCACCACTCTGTCTGACATACATGAACGTTAAGGGAGGCCCGGCAGCAGTACATCTGGCAAGTATCTGGACATGACATCTCACTGGGTAAGTAAACTAAGCTGCTAGGCATATAACAATGCACTGTGCAGGCTACAGGCAGACTGGCTCAACACTGGCCTACATCTCCTATGAGGGAATGCACATGTACCTGCATATATAGCAGACTCTACAGACATGTCACAGCACTGTGTAAGATACACCTGTGTGAAAGTGCATAACCACAACCAATGAGAACACAGCCACAGCCACATATGGCAAGCTAGCATAATATTACAGTATATGGACTATCTGTCCGATACCATCCTCATATGTACCATCTACACACTAACGCTACATATACTGGGCCGCTACACAGTTTGGTCTGGTGGTTTTTGGTTGGGGCTACACCATAGACAAAGTGATTTACCATTTAGCCACACCAGATATACATAACCCTAATGATTTCAACAACACATCATCTAGCCCAGTCACTAAACAGTACAGAGACTGAAGTCCAACATTTAGATGTATGTGTCTGTCTTAATACATTAATATCTGAACAGATACAACATATCTATATGTGTGTGTATATATATATATATATATATATATATATATATATATATATATATATATATATATATATATATATTATACACATATAGAAATATATAAGAACATATATTCATGCGAATGCCTACATCAACACATATATATGTCTACACCTATATGTCGACATATACACAGCAAGTTACATATATGTAAGCAGATATATATATATATATATATATATATATATATATATCCATATAGGTATATATGGACATACATGTGTAGATATCAATGGGAGATTAACAAAATCATATATGTCCACATGCACCGTTAATGGGGTTGAGATGCCCCAAACAATATATGTCTTGTACGAATGGGTATACCCACCCCCCACACACACAGCCAAACACGTCCACCCTGCAATACACTACCAAGTGTTGCAGATCCCATAAACAGGTCCTGACATGACATGGACACATGATGTTAACAGTACTACATCCCACCTGGCTGGCATTGGTAACATATCATGCAGTACAGTCTGGCTCCCACAGGAAATGTAAAATGTGGAAGCTATCAACATCCCAGGACATATACACAGACACATATATGCAGATACATATATATATATATATATATATATATATATATATATATATATATATATATATATATATATACACACACACACACACACACATATACATAGCTATACATGTGACTACACATACACATGTAGAGATATGTACAGTAAGATGCTTATGTAGTAGGGCACACAATATGGAACAGCCACTATGCCTACAGTTAACACCCTAACAACAGGACACTGGATGAGCCACCCATACAAATGACAATCGTTGCCTGCAACATATACCCACAGAGAGGTCATTGGATAAAACACCACACATAGGTTTGCAGAAATGTAAAACCGTTATTTGTGTACTATTACAGATTTACATGCCATGTCATATAGCTGTTCAGACACTGACATCCATATAAACAGAGTAATGCAAATGTGAAACAGTTCTACTAATACAGTAGTCTGGAAAGGTCCACAACTGTTACTGTCCAGGCCAAGCCCTTCAGATCGCTCAATAGTAAAGACAGACTGGGCCACAGGATACACACTATCAACAGTAAGTGATGCAGGTGTATAGTCCAGCAGCCTCTATCTACACTCTGTACATAATCACTAGGTGGTAAAGACTTCAGTTGACCAAATGGGATGTAACTGTTACATAACAAGGCATAACTGACACCATCGCAGGCACACTGGCAGACATTAAAGTCTGTATGGCAGGAGGCAGTAGGCCTGCAGTAACCCACTTTAGGTAAGTGATGTCAAGATAGGTGAAATGTAAGGTACTATGCATCCAGATACCTACAGGCAGCTCACCCCTGATACCCCCACATTTTGTAACAGCCTAGGTTATGTATGGTGCATCCCTCCCCAGACTCAATAATACAGGGCCATATACCACTGTTACATACACTGGCCTCTGGAGTGCATATGGGCACATATGTATTGTGTAGGTGAAGCCCACACATATATGGCCCCAGCTCCACCGTATGTGTAGGGGATACAACAGCAGTGGATTACTGGTAGGAATGGCAGTGGTATCGTATATGTGCATCTGTATCACTATCTGTATATGTGTAGACATATAATGCTCTGTATATGTATATATTTGGGTGTGTATATGCATATCTATGTACATATACACACCCATCTATATATGTTGATATGTAAATGTGTAATTATATAGATATCTGGATAATCATATGTACATATATATTCCCCATATGTCCTGAACATGAGGTGTAGCCCTACCTCAGCCCTATAGTCCCAATTTCATAGTGCAAGGGGATGTCAGGTATGTATAGCAGGTATATTAGTAGACTATTGCTACTGTAATAGGGATTGTCTTCACAGACATGGTGTGTGTGGGAGGTCACATCTGCTTTTCACATGTGCGCCACTGGCTACTGACAGACATCCTAAGGCCATCATAGTACAGTACCACTGCAAGCATGTAATGCTCCTCTGGACTACAGCAGAGATACTGGCCAATAGATGTGGACATTCTGACGCACTCTGTACAGTCCAGAGGTATACACAGAACCCATTAGTGCAGAACATGTGGACCAAGCCTGACAATATGGATGTTAACAGCCATGTAGATGGGTATAGCACATAATGACTGGTATACATTCACCCTCATATATTATGCAGTCACACACCCCTGTCTGTCCTGACACATAATAACTGCTGGTACAGAGGTGCCAGGGCCACATACTACCCACTAGATATTAACATACATCTGTACAGCATCCCACCACTCTGTCTGACATACATGAACGTTAAGGGAGGCCCGGCAGCAGTACATCTGGCAAGTATCTGGACATGACATCTCACTGGGTAAGTAAACTAAGCTGCTAGGCATATAACAATGCACTGTGCAGGCTACAGGCAGACTGGCTCAACACTGGCCTACATCTCCTATGAGGGAATGCACATGTACCTGCATATATAGCAGACTCTACAGACATGTCACAGCACTGTGTAAGATACACCTGTGTGAAAGTGCATAACCACAACCAATGAGAACACAGCCACAGCCACATATGGCAAGCTAGCATAATATTACAGTATATGGACTATCTGTCCGATACCATCCTCATATGTACCATTCACACACTAACGCTACATATACTGGGCCGCTACACAGTTTGGTCTGGTGGTTGACTGTGGCATGGGACATGTGTGTATGGCCCTACAAACATGTAAGCCGATACGGTAACATACAGTGGAGCAGCATGTAACATCAGATAGGACGGGACCAAGAACAATGACATCTACCACAGTCTGTACACAAGCCAAAGTACATATTAACAATACACACACTGTTGACATTCACCATAAGTATACAGACTTCAGTACTGTATAAACCACCACAAAATGTCCAGGTTATGTCATCAAATATAACCCCTACTATACATAACATGTGTAGCAGTCTGATATCTCACTGGCTTGTTATCAGATATGATGACACTAATTATGGTGTATAGCACATATGCACCTCTTAATGCATGACATATGTACAAAGGTTGACAGAGGTGTGGCTGGAAGCACATACACAGGGCCAATATTGATATGTTGCTGTGATAACCTCTTACATTTACTGTTGTAACAGGGTTTGTCACAACATATGTCCTATGAGGGATATGAAGTCAGTAACTGTCACGGCTTTCACCATCTACAGACTGCAATCCTTACACTACCTTCTGCAGTTCACAGATACATGTTCTGTGGGTAACCCATGAAACCAAAGGCACCACACACTGCCCAGTCTGGAGATGACCCTACAGATGGGGAGTCCACATAAACATAGAACTGACATGGCAGGTATCAATACATGTAGGACAGCCATATTCGCTCACACCCTGTTAAACCAACATTACTCTGAACGCAGTAGAGCAGCACTTACAGTCTGTAGTCAAGTCAGGCACATCCCCCCCTGTGTGTTGGCCTGTTTCCACAGTGTATGTTGTCAGAGGTAAATCCCCAATTCATCTGAGGTGCTGTTTGCCAAACAACAGATCGAGTTCCTGCTCACAGTGAATGAAAAGGCCCAACACCAACATGATATTCCTAGATACTGTAGTGTGTTTCCATGCAATTGGCTATGGGAATGTTACCACAGCTGTTCCACATGCAATCAGCTAGGGGAGGGCTGCAATTCGTGCAGAGGCCATCAGCTAATCATGAGTATTACGTAAAATAAGCATGCTGCTGCCTAAGCAAAGCAGGTGTAGGTCTCCACTCTCCGAGGGACTGAGAGAGGCAGACAGAAGCAAAGACATGTTTGTGTCACACACCTACCCGCACAGGGTATCAAATCCCTGATGACTATGTAGTGCTATCACAGTTCTATGCAGTTATTGGATGTGCCACATAGGTTACCTGTTGTGGAGCCCTTAGAACATATATGTGATGGTGAGTGGCATCTGCAACAGGGATATGATAGCTATACGGTAGGTGAAGTACACATGCCTGTCCGCATGAACAGGGCCCAGCGTCAACACATCAACACTCTCACAGTGACACACACACACTGACAAACTTGGCAGGGCCAGGATTACAACTCATCACTAGTGAGATTGCCACAACACATTACTGTGCAGGTATCACATGCATCACATGGGTCATACGAAGGCTATATGGGCAAAGGGTATGGGGAGGTGTCTGACATCAGACAGCATGCTTCAGTATGCCAATGGGGGTTGTAGTGAGTGTGGATGTGATCATATGCATCATACAACACACACACAAACACACAGGGTGCCAGTTCTGACATGCATGGGTGCATTTCTGCATGGGTGTGTGTGGTGGTCGACAGTGCCAGACAGGTATACAAGGCTAGGTGATGGGTATACCTTGGCATCAGGTCACATGACAATGGTCTGCATTGTGACTCAGGGCTGTAGTTTCTGCATTTTCCCACACAGGTGGGTATTGTATCCACCATCCAGTCACCTGGGTGACTATTGTGTGTGGTCAATGCTGTGCATTGCTTGCCATGTATATGTTCCTTAGTCCATGACAAGGACAGTGTCTAGGATGTGCATACCTCCCACATGCATGTACAGTGACATGTGGAACTGTACCTGGGGTGTCTGGCCCATGTTGTGTACATAGACTATCATAAGATGTGCCAGTCTTGGCCACCTGTGGTGGAAACTGGTAATGGGCAGCAGGTTTACCCTTCACCCTACATTGATAGCATGCTAATGGCATTCCCAGGCATGGTATAGGTGTCCAGTGGGAAACATGGGGAAGGTGCACTGTCTGCATGTATGTGCCTATTGGACAGATGGACAGAGTGTCATGCCCTCTGTAGCCCACTGCAATCACTACATAGTTACTATCAGTGGCCAATATGCAGTGTACTACCCACATATTGGCTGTTGCCTAGGCATGTGTGTGTGTGTGTGTGTGTGTGTGTGTGTGTGTGTGTGTGTGTGTGTGTGTGTGTGTGTGTGTGTGTGTGTGTGTGTGTGTGTGTATGAGACATGGGTTGAGAGTGTGCTCTAGGTAATACTGGGGTTGCTAACTGTGATTGCCTGGTCTTGATGTCACATGTATGGGTATTTTGCAGCCTTTTGGCTATTATTTGCAAAACCCACTCCACATTAGGCCCAGGTGTCACACACTCATACCTCTACACAGGATATAAGTTACAAACACACACATACACACACACACACACACATACACACACACACACACACACACACATACACACACACACACACACACACACACACACACACACACACGCACACACACACGCACACCTGTCATGTCTGGGATTACAACCCCTACCTAACTAGTTTATTACACGGTGTATATCACACTGGATGACATCAGACGGATTGCCAAAGTAGGACATTTGAATTGTAGTGAGTGTGGCTAGGCTAAAATGCATTGCTCCCTACACAGACAGTGACACACACACAAAACATCTACAACCAGCATGTGGGGGTATAGAACCCCTAACAGAGGTCTATATCACACTACAGCATGGAGCTGTTATTGGATGCACCATGAGGATTACCGAAGAACTCCTTGCCCAAAGGTGTATTTCACATTTGATGACATCAGCAGGATTGCCAAAGTAGGGCATTCAAATTGTAGTAAGTGTGGCTAGGCTAAAATGCATTGCTCCATACACAGACAGTGACAGACACACAAAACATCCACAACTGACATGTGTCGGTATAGAACCCCTAACAGAGGTCTATATCACACTACAGCATGGAGCTGTTATAGGATGCACCACAGAGATTACTGGAGAACTCCTTCCCCAAAGGTGTATTTCACATTGGATGACATCAGCAGGATTGCCACAGTACAGCATTCGAATTGTATGGAGTGTGACTACCCAAAAAAGTATTGCTCTCTATACAGAGTCATACAGACACACACACACACACAAACACACACACACACTTGCCAAGTCTGGAATTAGAACTCCTACCTAACTAATTTAGCACACTACAGCAGTACGCAGTTATGGCATGCGCTACGGAGATTACTGGGATACAACCTTCCCAGAAGTGTATTTCTAGATGGATGACATCAGCAGCCTTACCAAAGTACAGCATTTCCATTGTAGGGAGTGTGACCACCCTAAAAAGCATTGCTCTCTACACAGACAGCGACAGACAGACACACACACAAACACACACACACACACACACACACACACACACACACACACACACACACACACACACACACACACACACACACAATTGCCATGTCTGGGATTGGAACTCCTACCTAACTAGTTTATCACACTACAGCAGTACACAGTTATGGGACGTGCCACTGAGATTACTGGGCTACAACTCTCCCAAAGGTGTATTGCACAGTGGATGACCTAAGCATGCTTGTCATAGCAGGACTATGGGGAGGGCAGTGTGTGTACATGGGCCATAACCGATTCATCTAGGGGATGACACGCCACATGCAGGCACAGACTGGGTCATATTTCACAGGTATGTGTATACATCAGCTAGATGACTACTTCCTTGTACAGTCATGTTGCACAGCTAGCACGTGCACCACATAGTCTGTAATGCTGACAGATACCGATGGCTAGTATCTGCAGTGAGTGACATCTGACCCTTGTGTGGTTGTGGCTGTTTGGCTGTGTGCTGGGTGGGACAGGCCTGGAAAGCTCCTTGTCACAGTCGCCCTCTTCCACACATCTATGTACGTCTACCTTTGGCTTATTATAGTGTGTTGTCCTTACATATATGCGTGTATTCCTATCCATTGTGTGTGCAAAGCATGAGTGGTGCATACTGAGGATGTCTGCACAAACATCTGTGGCTGCCAGATATGTCTGGTCCACTGGTGTTTGCAGACATGGCCTTCATGTGTTTAAGTGTGTGAGCATACCCAGTATGACCTTTCAGTATGTTGTTGACTGACATTGCCGTCATTTCTCTAAGTGTGTGGGCATGCCCAGTATGCCCATCTACATTGACTGTGTGCGAGTCCAGGTAGTTTGTACTGCAGTGCTAACCTTTGTGTTGTACACCTACAGGTGGCATGCTGTCTCTGCAGGGTTTCTGTCAATCATTTTGCATTGACTGTTACTATATTTCTGCATAGGATGGGGGGGGCACACCTGACTATTTCTACATTACTACACAGGAGGCACACCTGACTGTTACTACATTTCTACATAGTATGGTGGGCACGCCTGACTATTTCTACATTTCTACACAGGATGGGGGACCACACCTGACTGTTATTACATTACTACATAGGATGGGGGGCACAATTGACTATTTCTACATTTCTACACAGGATTGGGGGCACACCTGACTGTTACTACATTTCTATGTAGGATGGGGGGCACACCTGACTATGTCTACATTTCTACACACGATTGGTGGGGGCACACCTGACTGTTATTACATTACTACGTAGGATGGGGGGCACACCTGACTATTTCTACATTTCTACAGAGGATTGAGGGGGAACACCTGACTGTTATTACATTACTACGTAGGATGGGGGGGCACACCTGACTGTTATTACATTACTATGTACAATGCAGGGTCACACCTGACACTTGTACACATTTGCTAGGACTGTACTGGTATGTCGGGTACTCCATTTCATTCTATAGTCTTACCTATCATGCTAACTAGAGGCATAGCAGTGTACTACAGATCTTAGCTTTTATTTACCTACATATTAGTTTCTGACTTCCTACCCTTCAGACCTGACATCCCACTGCCTGACCTGCTGTAGTCTGTCTGTGTAGGCCTTGGGGGGAGGTTACCCATATGCCTGATTCAGAGGCCATAGCACAGCCTTTGTTTGTGTTTGTCTACATCTGTTCTGCTGGCTGTGACTGTTGGGTATGTGAACCTCCCTGACTGACATGTGTAAGTCACTTACCTTGTGGGTGTCCCAGTATTGAGGGTGGTGCTGCAGGGCTGCCTATGTCGGATGCACATACTACACTCCCTACACATGGTTAAGTACAGGTAGTTTAATGTTTGGCATCCTTTTTACTATATGTGAGAGTCAGAGACAGGTGTTATTCCCTGGGTCCCTCCTGTGTCAGTGTATGTGCTATGCATTGCCTCTTTGCCAAGGCCAGGGCATACTGGGCACACCTCCTTCTGCCTACTGGGGCAGGCTCAGGTTGTTCCTCCTCTGAGTCACTCTGTGGCTGTGCAGGCCTTGGCATTGGTGGGGGGCTGTGTGGCCCTGCCCTGTGCTGTTCCTGCTGCAGCTGTTTCCACAGGATCATATTGTGTAGCATGGCACATACAAGGATAATTTAGGCACATGTAGCTGGTGAGTACTGCAAGGCTCCACCAGATGTGTCCAGGCACCGGAACCATGACTTGAGCATCCCAAACACACACTCTACTATAATTCTGGTCAGTGCATGTGCCTCATTATGGAGTTCTTGTTCAGGTGTGTGTGCATTTCTGATGGGTGTCATCAGCCAGGGCTCCAGTGCGTATCCAGCATCCCCCACTAGGTGACCATCAAGGATTTCCCCATTGGCAAATCTCTGGTACAGCTGCATCAGATGCCAGATGTGGGAATTGTAATAGCTTCCAGGGTAGCCAGCACACACATTTATTATTATGCCTTGGGCATCGCACATGACCTGGCAGTTGATGGAGGGGAAGCCATTGCGGTTGATGTAGACCCTACCCCGCTCACCGGGTCATGCTTTGATGCATATGTGTGTGCAGTCTATAGCACCCACTACCTCAGGGTATTCTGCTGTTTGGTGGAACAGTTGCATATTGCTGGCCATTGCCTCACGGGTGTTGGGGAAATATACACGCTCACCAACATGTGCTGACATGGCACCCAGGAACTGGTGGAGTACCCTGGATGCTGATGCCTGTGAAATCCCCATCATATCCCCAGTTGGCATTCGGAAGGTACCTGTAGGTAGTATTCATAGGCCTACACATACCTTGGTATCCACTAGGATGGGTTCCCCTCTGTTAGTTCTGTGTGTCAAGCGTGGCCGGCACAGCTCAACAATTTGCTGTAGGAGGTCCCTGTCCACCCTATAGTGCTCCACTATCTTCAGCTCATGTAGCCCCTGATAGGTTACCCTGGGTCTGTACACTCTTCTCCATCTCCTCACTGTGGGTTGGTCGACAGCATTCACATCCTCACCACCCTCAGCCTCTTCCACAAGTTGTTGTATGATAGTTATTGCAGCCCCTATCATTTTGCTGTTGTGAGTGTTAAAAGTTCCCCACTTATTTACACCGGTGGTGCAGAGTGTGGGAAAAAACAGAGGGGAAGGTGTTTGCATAGTTTATAGTAATGTTCTGGGTTGGGCTGGTCTGCTGCCTGTGTAATTGGCTGATTCTAATACATTTCACCTGCCAGCTATGCTAGTTCTCCTTGGTTACCCTCCTACTGCTGTTTTCCCTTTCCATTGTCTTCCTGTTTAAGCACATGGGGTGTGCCCCACAAACAGAGTGCACAAATGTGCACACTGTTGTTATTTCCTAGTTTAACTTTTTTTTTCTGCCTTTAAAACCCAGTGTGTGGCACGCACACCTGCTTAGGCATTGTTTCATAGTTTCATAGTTTAGTACTAGGCTATCTGCCCTGGGGAATTTGTAAGCCTAGCCATAGTAATGTGGCTTTCACCACCCCATGAAATGGTACAAAAATGCACAGAATAGATTTAGAATACTGTGCCTCTGTCTAGTAGTGACACAGTGAAGGTCCCCTTATATAATAGAATTAGTTTATTGTTCCCCTGTCTAGTAGTGACACAGATGTGACCCCTGGGGTAAACTTACGATCACCCATCCACTCATCAAGATTTCTCTTGAAGAGAGTCAGTGAGGGACTCTGCCTAACATGAACTGGGATCTTGTTCCAGAGCATGGGAAGCCTCTGGGTTATGAATCTATCCCTCCAGCATGTCCTATTCATACTTGTACCGAGGTTTAAGTCTTTAGCTCTCGTGGTTTTGATGGATTTGGATTTTTTGAGGTGGAGCATGTCCATCAGTTCCTGATTGGATATGGCCTTGTACGTCAGGAAGAGATCACCTCTGAGCAGGCGGTATGCTACTGAATAGAGCTGGAGTTTCTTTAGTCTGGCAGAATAAGACATATGTTGGAGACCCTTGACCCTCTTGGTGAGGTACTTTTGTGGTCTCTCTAGCTGTTGCAAATGCCGGGTGAGGTACATACCAAATGGGGCATTATACTCAATCATGGCTCTGATGAGGGAGGAGTATAGGGGTACAATGACATCCTTGGATCTGGATGTGAATCCCTTCATGATAAGGTGTGCAAGGTAGAATGTTTTTCTAACCACTTTGGCAACATGGGTGTCAAATGAGAGGTCGCTGTCGACTTGGGTCCCTAGGTCTCTGATTACTTTTTCCATACTCAGTGGGTTGCTGTCTATGTGATAATATGTGGGTACTTTGTTTTTCCCAAAGGGGATGACTATACATTTTTTGGCATTTAGTTTAAGGCCATGACTCCGGCACCAGTTGTCCACTTCTGTGAGGCCTTTTTGTAGGATGTATGTGTCCGCTGGTGTATCAACTATGGTGCCTAGTTTGCAGTCATCTGCGAACTTTGTCAGCCACAACCCTCCCATGTTTGCTTTAACATCTGAGTAATAAATGCCGAACAAGAGGGGTCCCAGGACAGATCCCTGTGGGACACCACTTGTGACTGGCTTTGAGTCTGACATTGCTCCAGTGATTTTAACTTTATGGGTTCTGTCCTTTAGCCAGTTTGCAACCCATCTAGTGACATAAGGGTTTACGTTTAAGCTGTTGAGCTTATTTATGATGCCTGAGTGGGGTATTGTGTCGAAGGCCTTAGCCAAGTCCATGTAGGCTGTATGGACTGCTTTGCCCTCATCACTGGCTCTAGTGACTGTTTCAAAAAAGTCAACCAGGTTCAAAAGGCAGGATCTGCCCTTCACAAAGCCGAACTGGGTGGGGTCAAGTGTCTGTAGGTCCCCAATGTCTCTGTTTATGAGTTCCATAATGATTTTTTCCATAGCCTTGCAGACCAGGCTGGTTAAGCTTATGGAGAGGGGAGAAATTTGCACTGAACCTGTCAGCCAGAATGTTGGCAATATCTGTGGGGTCAGTGTATTTTTTGTTGTTGTGAACTAACTCTGAGCATATCTGAGGGTTTCCGCCCAGGTTTCTAACATAGCTGAAGAAGGCTTTGTGGTTATCTTTAGTGTCCTTAGCGATTTTTCTCTCAAAGTTGGCCTTGGATGTTTTTATAAGAGAACGTAGTTTTCTGCTAGTGTTGATCTGAGATGTCTTCCCTTTATAGGATTTTGCTCTGTCGTGCTCAGCCCTTCTTTTGTTATACGATTTGTTAATGGCTGAGGTCGACCAGACAGGACGCTTGCCTTTGGTGGAGAGGGACTTGGATTTATTTGGAATTGCATGATCCATGCATTCTTGGAGATGTCCATAGAAAGCATTTGTGAAGGATTCGGCATTGTGGGATGTGGTGTCCACTGGCCCAGTGGGCTTAAAGGATACCATCTAAGTCTTAAGAAGAGTGAAGTCTGCTTTTGAGAAGTTTTTCACTGTGGTCTTTTGTGCTGGGGGTGGAGGTGGAATATGTATAGCCAGGGTGATTAGTTTGTGGTCAGATCTCACTAGTGAGGGGTATACCTCCGGTGTGGAGCATTTTGTCCCCATGTTTGTGATGATCAGGTCTAGTATATTATCTCCCTTAGTGGGAGAGGTGACTAGTTGTTCCAGTGCATTTGAATTTATGAATTCCAGGAACCTTTGGGCTAGGGTATTAGGGCTAGAATAATGTACCCAATCTATGTTTGGGTAGTTGAAGTCTCCCAGTATGATGGTATTTTGTGATATATTCATATCCTCCAATGTCTTCAGGAAGGCTGAGTGGGGTTCTTGAGATTGGGAGGGTGGTATGTAACATGCTACCAGTTGTATAGCAGTTTTGCCTATGGTTAGTTGTGCCTGTATGGTCTCCAATGCTTCATGTGTTGCTACTAACCTGGAGGTGTGGGTGTCCTTGACGAATATGGACACTCCCCCTCCCTTTGTGGTTCGGCCCGGGTTTTGGGGCCGAAAAGCATGATACGAGGTATAGCTTGGTAGTGCTGGGGTGCTCTCAGGAGCCTTGAACCAGGTTTCAGTTACTGCACAGACGTCGATGTTCTCCATACTGAGGAGTGCATCGAGTGCCTGCATTTTGAGATTTAGACTTCTGGCATTGAGCAGCATTACCCTTAGTTTTTTTCCATTTTTGTTTTCTAAGGAGGTGGGTTTGTCTTTTGAGTCTTGCCTAAAAAAAGGCACTATGGGGGTGGCAAGAGCCTTAGCCAATATCCGGAAGCCCAGTGGTGACAGGTGCAAGCCATCCCTTGCGAAGCAGCGTGGCTTGTCCAACATGTCATCCCAGGCAGACAGACACTGGACCCCCTTAGAATGACACCAGTACTTGAGCCAATTATTAAAGCTGATCATCTTGTCTTTGTATTGTGGCATCATTCTTGGTGAGGGCAAGATGCTGCTCAGGGTCAGGGTCATACCAGTCTGGGCTACATAATCAGAGAGCTCCTCTATGTCTCTTTTCATGTAGTCCAGGGAGGTACATCTCAGGTCATTCATGCCAGCATGGACAATGACGGAGTCATATTTGTACTTGCTTTGGAGTGACCTGAGTACGTGTGTTATGTGGCGGATCCTAGCTCACAGTCACCCTCTCCTTGTTCAACCTGGTAAGCGGGACATCAGTGTGTCTGACTATAGAGTCACCTATTACTAGTGTATCAGGCATGGTGTTTGGCCTTAAGGGCTGTGATTGATTGACACACTGATTTATTGAAGTATGTGTTGCATGTGTTTTGTTTTGAGGTGGTGGATTTTTGGATGTCTGCTTTGGGAGCCTCTGTTGTTTTGGTAAGTTTTTTATTAGAGCCTCCGGGTATGTCTTTGTGTTTTTATGTGTTTGGTTTGCAATTGTGGTAGGTCTATGTGGGACTGGGTTTGTTGTGTGTGTGGTTACCATCTCCTCCTGTCTGGTCATGCCAGCCCTGAGTTGAGAGAGTTCAGCATCCAGTTTGGCTATATAGTTGCATCTCTCACATGTATTTGTGTTTGTTGGGAGGAGGAGAGGGTTGTCTGTGTACATGAGACAATTGTAGCATTGTCTCAAGATACCCAGATTAACCAGCTGAACTGGAGAGGACGCCAGTAATCTACCACTCAACATGCTAGAACAGTATAAGGGAGTGCTATGCCTTTAAGGGAAGTGGATATTCACAGGGGTGGTAGGTGGATGCAGTGCTTACTTAGTATGAGAGTGCTTACTTAGTAGAGAAGTTTTGAGAACAAGTGCTAGGCTTATAATATAGTGAGTAGTCTGATTATACTAAGAGTAGAGCTTCCTTAAGGGAAAATTTGAAGAGCACACTTGCCGGAGCCAGAAGAAGTTTAATCTTGTTTAACTGATGCGCACAACTGCACAAAAACGCCCACAGGCAGATTTTAAAGAGGAAACTTCAAAAGAGCTAGAAATGGTCCAAAACAATCAATTACTACAGCTCTTGTGCTGAGGTCACTTCCTACAGGGACAGGTAGGCTGCTCAAGGCTCCCCACTCCCACTGGTGAGCAAAGAAACTTCCTTCTATCCAAGTAAGGTAATGGACAACACAGGAACTACACCACAGCCCAGAATACAGCAATGCCTGTAAACTGGTCTAAACTAGTTGAGGAGTGCTAGGCAGGTTTAGACACATCCCCTTAGCTTAGCTGTACTAAGCTAGGAGCAAACCTGAGCCACAGAGGTCCAATCCGCTTACAGTATGCCTGACACACACCCCCATGATGTCACCTAACTCCTAGGTTTGCACCAAGCTATTCCTACTCTTACACTGTTGGGACCTGACTCACATGTTGGGGAAAACTGGGATTCACTATCATTCCCCTCATTTGCATAGGATTGCCTGCTAATGCATAGTTACATGTCTCACACTGAGCCTCCCCCCTTAGCAACCACTACTCACTGGCCATGTTGTCTTCTGCCTGCCATTGACTTGCATGGCAGAATACTGATTTTAGTTAGAATGCTTAATTTAGGTTAATTTTGTTATTTTCCCCCAATCACGTTTGCGCGCCGCTGCCCTACGCTTAAACAGCCGAGATCAGCTAAAAAAAATAAATAAAAGTTGATTTTTGTATTTTATTACTGTTTGCAATGCCAATGGCCTTATACTTAACCATTGGCATGCTTACTACATGATATGTAGCCTTTATTTGGAGCTGTCACAGCTCCATTCTGAATTTTGCAGAAATGCACTTGGTTATTAACAGAGTACATTTCTGCCGATAGCACTAGTCCTGCATGGCCGGTTGCAAGCTTCCTGGATCGCAAAATCACATCATTTGCATAGATTTCTCCTGCAAATGGGATGATTTGCATACAGGGGCTTAGTCAGTGCAGGATTAGTGCAGGAGCACAACCCTGCAAGCTGTTACTGGATCTCACGACAGACATATTGCCTGCTTGGGCACCTGCACCAATCCTGCACGCCATGCAAGCTATAGAGAATACGGGATATATATATATATATATATATATATATATATCTAGAGAGAGTATATATATATATATATATATATATATATATATATATATATATATATGGATCTACTACTTTTGATCGACAGCACATTTGATCGAAACTCATTTGATCGACAGCACATTTGATCGAAAACGATAAACACTGAGTCAAAAGCACAGGATAGTTAACTGAAAAGTCACTCAACTGTGCCTTATGGTTGGAGTCTGTTCTACAGCAAAACAAGGTTTTACTCTGGTTAAGTACAATGCTCATAAATTTTTGCTTCCAGTTTGGTACTTATCAAATTTTTTTCTGTTTTATATTTTCAATGGCAAAACTGACTGCTTGGAAGCTTTAAAAGCAATAATTTCTTGAACTATGAAATTATACAAATCAGAACAGTAAATTAGTCTTACAATAATTTAAATGAGTAGTTTATACTACATTTCTGTTAAACAGTTGTTATCAAATGTGTTGCTTTTTTAAATAGTTTAGAAAACATTTTAAACTCTTTTTGAATGTTAGCCAAATGCAGATAGCAGATGCACATTCCCGACTGCAGGGGGGCTGGACTTGCTGTTTCTGTATGATTCTTTGTAATTTTTAGCAACAGCAAGGCACTGCATATGTTAAATAGGTGGATGGATGACAGATAAGCATATCAACAGACAGAGAGACAGAAAGACAGATAGCATAATGCCAGGGTAATCCTATTGTGCTAAGCTTGTAAAGGCTCCAGGGCCATTAGCCTAGTACATACCTATGAACCTATGAAAGAACAACAGATACACAGACAGATGGGGAAAGACAGCTAGACTGACACAATGGAAGGCAGAGAGATAGAAATATGGAGATGGATATATGGAGAAACAGACAGATGACAGATACCCAGACAGAAGTAGATACATTTAAGTAGATAAAAAGTAGTCAGACATATATACAGGCAACTACATCATCAAACTAGAAAGGCCAAAAACCAGACAGGGTTTCCACAGTGGATTATCACTCAAATGATGCTTTAATGATAAGTTCAACTACGGAATGCAACTAATGGAGTTAAAAAGAGGCAGGTCGGTCTGAGACAGTTGTATAAATAATGACTAGCATTCTGTCAGTAAAAGTGCATACTATGGTATACAAGTCAGAAGTGTGACCAGAAAAACAAGAGCTAATGAGGTGAATGTGGAAAGGTGATATGTATGATGTGCAGAAAAAAAAACAGATGGTGCCTGCTGGTGCATGAGGAAGTCACTGTCTGTACTAGACAAAAGTATGAAAGGATGAAGCAAAAATCCAGCTACCAGTTACCCAAACCCGTATTTTGAGAAATGGTCTGGAGTTTTCTCTACTGCCTAGTTGCCTTGTGCTAGAGACCAGGTGATTACAGCATGAAGCATGTTTTGTAAAACATTGGTTAGTCAATAGCATGCATGTAGAAACTCATTGCAAGCATGTCTAGTTAAGTGATGGGGAGTTTACTAGAAATGGTTCCTGTTACCCCAAATTTTGCTTCCCCACTTCCTAAATGGGTACAGTGTATGGAAAAATAAATGGTGCAATAGGTAGGTTGTTGGCCAAATGCTGGACATATGTAGTCAGCCAAGGAGGGACCTAAAGGAGACCAACAAATGTGAACACATTAAAGTGTTACTTTTGCTCTTGCTTAGCATACACTGGCAGCAGTCATGGTACAATGAAAAAACAAGGCATGAGTTTTGGAAAGACAAACAGTACTTCTTTCCAGATATTTGTTAACCTGGTAAACTCACTGGCTAGATGTGTCCCTTTTCAGGAGTGACCCAGGATCAGTTACACACTAGGAAAATGAAGATTAAAAGAATAAAACCCTGTGCCATGGGTACAGAAACCAACTCCTTAACATATTAGTGCCTTGATCCCCTGCATTAACTGACTATTGGAGAATAAGCAGTTTAATAGCGTTAAAAACAAACAAGGCAAAAGAACCTGACAAGGTGGCCACAAGGCTGTTAAGGAAACATACAGAAAGGTGCTCTTAGTGACTGATAAGGTGATTAAAAAGGATGCAAGAAGATACGAGACTGTCAGAAGATCGACAGGAAGCAGTAAATGTCACATGCTAGTGTAAGTGTAGTATCATGAAAAAATAACAATATTCCAAGTTACAGCTCACCGGTCACAGGAGAATACCCTGTCACTGTCATCAGTGGATTGCAGGATCTGAATGAAACTGATTTCACATACAGGAGAGGTCTTGCCTACAAAATGACATAGTATTAGGCTGAGAATCCTGGTGAGCAGATGATGACACAATAGTAAGGTTAGACTAATGTTACAGTGCTAGTGTTACTTATGTTATTATAATTCCGTACATACAATGCCAAATAGATTAGCTCCTTCTGTCTACAGTCTGATAACTTCTATTCCTGGTTTGATAGAGTTTGATTTATTACTATCCACTAACCCTAGGACTTGTGGCTAAGGGGCAATACAGAAGACCAGATCACATAAATGTTTAGCAGATGGTGGAACAAATAAAGAAACAAACAAACAAATAAAATCACATATGTTGCTCTGATTAAGGTTTCGTTTCACGGCATCTGCAATAATTTAGGTGGGTACCTAGCTGGTCATTTCAAAACAATGAAATGATTTTCTGCTTTCCTAGTGCTTTCACTGTAGTCCCCATTTTTGCATTCTGTTGCACCTGTAACAGGTATAGGGCCACAATACCTGCACTACACAGGTCCACAGTACTCAACCTTAAAAACGTGTAACTAAATCATCACTGTTTAAAATTCCTGTTTTCAGGTCAGCCCTTCTCACACTAACAGACAATCCCTCTCCCTCTCCAACAAAGTCCTTTTTCAACAGGTAGAGTTTTTACACATTAGTTTTTCTGGCACCCACAAAAATGAAAACTCTTACAACCATTCAAGGAAATGCAAACAAGGAAGGTTACCCAGTACAGGATAAATCATCTGAGAAGTCAGCGTTGTTAGAAATGGCTGGAGAAATAAATAGGAACATTACATTGAATTTTGTACACAGAAATTCTGTTCACACAGCCACTATGTTATGCATCTGACAATATTCCAACTCTGTCTCTCCATGTTTAATATCCCTGGGATAATGATTTTCATTTCGCAAAGTGCACTGCTGACACAGCATACAAAAGCTCTGTACAAAACTTAGCATAGCTATATTTATTTCAAGACACTTTAAACAGTTATAAGAATATCACTGCAAGATATAGTTGCTGGAATTTCTGTGGCCTGGCAAGTTGTAATGAATGTCTCCTGAAATCTGTTTACATTAACAAGCCACTGACATCTGTTTCCAATCTGAATATTACATAAGAGCAAGCTGCAGGAAGTAAGGTCAGAAAGTGAATAACTGAGAGAGAAAGTCTAAGGACAAAAAGAGGAAAATAAGTGTACGTGTGTGTGTGTGTGTGTGTGTGTGTGTGTGTGTGTGTGTGTGTGTGTGTGTGTGTGTGTGTGTGTGTGTGTGTGTGTCTGCATTTCTTTCCACAACAATAAGTCAGAAACTACATGCTTCACTGGGTGAAAATTATTCTGTCTGCAGAAACGTCTACAATGGACTTTGTGTTTTCAGTGAAAAAATAATACCTTCATAGCAGTCATAGGCGGCTTTCTGTTTCCATGTTTAAAATACTGTGAAAATATATATTTTTTTTATTTCTTGTAGTTGAGAATCGGTTGCCAACAGCTCCTGTCCTCATTCACCAGGTCTAACAGACTCACCTTAACCTCCCACAAGATCCAACCAAGCCCCATCCTGGGCCAGTGTGGAGCTCAGCGATGCTACTACAGTATTATACTAATACTAGTGAGTATACCCTAACTCCCACCCTCCCTTATAGCAGCTTCACCAGCTCTGCAATCCCTACTGAGGTGGGGCATGCACAATTCCTCACATGCGCAATCTCCCAAATGATTAGTACACCACTCATGCAGGACGAAGCTGCCAGGGTCATACATTGAATACTACAATGAGCCTAGGTTGCCTCCCGCCCCCGTAAGACAGTGAGCCAACATCACCAGCTCACTCCCATTCATACCTGTCAACTGTGCAGATTTTCACAGAATGTCCATATTTTTGCCTCATATTTTTAGTTTATTTCTTATAAAATTGTGGTTTTCTGACAAATCATTAGCAAACTATTGAGTGTTGAATTCAGAAAATAATGACAGACATTTAAGTTTCAGACTTCATACTTCAGAAAATTTGTGTTAATGCAAAACCTGTTATTCTATCAATTTTCTAAGTTTGTAAGAGGAATACGGAATATTTAAAAACTGTCTCTATTTTTGGGCCTTTGTCCCCACTATTGATGGTTTTGTCCAGACTTCTTGCTCTTAGAGGTTGAGAGGCATGCTGCCATCCCCCCGTGCCCCTCCTGTGCCCATGTCACTAATGAAACACTGGTCATTCAGGTCATAGTAAGGGTATTATCCCGCTATGACAAAACATGGCATGAAAATAGAGCTGTTTACAGAAAACTTAGATAAATGTATGATTGCTATGGCAGCAGCCTGCACTGTACGGTTAAGTTTCCACTGTTAAAAAGGTTACAAATGAAGTGAAGGTTCACCTTATATTGAAACAACAATGTCTGTTGTCAGGCAGTGTGGTGAATAATGCTCAAATTCAAATTGTCATCAGGAGTTAATGCCCTGTCAATCTGCTCTGTACACTACAATGAGAAAGCACCATACAGTTTCCTGTATCCATGAGTTGCACTTCCTGAATATGGGGAATCATTTTTTAAATAAACATGTTTCAAGGCTCTAAGGATTAATCAGTGTCAACAGGGCTTCCAGAGTAAACATGAACTTGACTCATTGTTTCTTTAAAACAAAAATTTATCTTCTGACCCTCTTAACATGTACCCACTCCATTTACTGTAGATACACACACACGCGCGCGTGCGCACACACACACACACACACACACACACACACACACACACACACACACACACACACACACACACACACACACACACACACACTCAGCAGTCACCAATCAACAGATATGGGGAAAGGAGAAAAGACCACACACAATGAATCACCATGAGTACAAAAACGGAAACCAGAGTGGCAGCGATTTTAACCAGGAAAAGTGATTTTCAATGTCATCATCGCGGAGTTAAACTCACTGAATTTAAATTGCATGCACTGTAAACTCAGCCAGAAGCTGTAACATAATAATGTACTGCATTTCATTTCTGACATTTAGTTGTCTAAAATTCTTGTTGCTATTTATTAGAACATACTTTGCGATCCACGTTATTTATTTACTTACTAACTGGATAAGTAAATTGATTTCTGCAGACCTTTTTCAGCTATGATATAAGCCAGGATTCAAATGGACAGCCCGGGTGTTACCTCGCTGAAGGCATTCAGTTGAAATGCAAGAGAGGTTTATGCCTGCTAGTGTCTCTAAATGATTTTAAATTGGTGACTGTTTATTTTCACGCTCTGCCATCACTCCCACTTTGATGCAAAGCCCTCATCTGGCCCTGGGAGGTCCTCATCCTATCGCTCTGGTTTCCTTTGACTCTGTCACCACAGCACATTCATGCAATAACATCACAGGTGAAACAATGCTTGTACACCCTTTTCAGCCGATGACCCGATTCCAAAAGGCAAATGCAATTAACAGACCATTTAAAGTAGCCAAACAAACAGCATTCCTTTTCCCACTAATCCTATTCCAGTTACTCGGACAGTCCAGAGTATCATAAATAGTTATCACATGTCCTTCCACTCCCATCATGCATCTTCATCACCATTTCTTCTGTCATAACAAGCAAGTAAGTAAATAGTGTCAGAGGTTCAATACACAGTATGCTCATATTTGGTGCTGGAAGATCAGAAGACTAAGGGTTCAACTCCAACCTCAGCTGCTTGCATTCATTTTCCAATACTGGCACTGCAGTAAAGCATAAGCAGGTTAAAGTGTGCAAAACACATTAAACCAAGATCCCACCTGCTTGAGTTGGGGGTAGCTCAGGTGCATATAAATGATCCAATAACATTTATTGAGAAAAAAAAGAGAAAGTAGGTTAATTAATTTTACTGCAACAGATCTCAACAATTACACAAAAACTAGTCTATTTCAAAGACATAATATTACTGTAAAAAGCAAAGTATATTTTATTTATTTTATTTATTTTATTTTACATTTGTTAACCGGGAGGATCCGACTGGATACATGTCCATTTTCAGCGGAGGCCCGGGGAGGAAAAGCTCCAGACAAGACAATACAAACAAGTCACAAAAAAAAAAAAAAACAATTATAAATTAACTAATACAGGTAGAGGTTTAGTTTTATAAAATCAAATCAAGGTAAGGTTAGTAATTACAATATATTCAAACAATGATTCAGTAGATATACTTGAGACCCTGAGTCTGGGAACAATGTAAGTTCAGAGAGATAGCTAGCCAGGATTAAGACAGTAGCAGGTACGTGTTGACCGTAGATAGAGTTTTAGTTTGGTCTTAAATAGACTTAAGGAGGGGAGTGAGGTAATATCAGGTGGAAGTTTGCTCCAGATTCTCCCTACTGAGTTGGTAAGAAGAGAATCTCCGGCCGTGTTATTAGTTTTACAAGTTTGGATGAGGAGGCGGCAGGATGACCTCAGTGTTCGAGGGTTATTGCAAAGGGAGATAAGTTTCTTGAGTGAGGGAGAGTAGTCAGGGTTATAAATTATTTTGTGGGCAAGGACTAGAAGGTTATATGAAATATGTTTTGGTAACTCAAGCCAATTAAGCTGGGTTAAATTGGTGCAGTGATGGGTTCTATATGGTAACCCAGTAACAAACCTAGCGATATGATTATAGCAGATAGTGAGTTTGTTCATGACTGTTTTATTAATATTCTGTAATAAGGGGGATGAGTACAAGAGTGTGGAGAGAAGATGGGTTTGGGCAATGGCAGATTTAGCTTGGGGGGGTCAAGAATCTATTTATTCTATATAGCGAGCCTAGTTTCTTATTGATGGATTTAATCATTAAGTTTACATGAGTGTTGAATTTTAGGTTATTGTCTATAGTTACCCCTAATAATTTTGTCGAGGGATCCGGAGAGATAATAGTCCCGTCCTTTGCTTGGATCGTAAATTTAAAGGGGCTTGACCTTTGTGTCGGTGAAAACAGCAACATTTTTGTTTTTTTTGGATTAAGTATCAAGCGACGACTAGAGAGCCAGTTTTCTATTTTACTGAAAGTGGTTTGGGTCATAGTTTGTAAGGGTTGTACCGGAGCAGATCAGCGTAGAATCATCTGCGTATTGAATGCAACTAGCATTTGATACAACTGTGTGTAAGTCATTAATGAAAATCGAGAATAGTAGTGGTCCTAAAATGGATCCTTGAGGGACTCCCAGAGTATTGGGAAGTAAGTTAGATAGTTTAGTCTGCCATTGTACTGCTTGTTTTCTACCATTTAGATAGGAACTAAACCATTGAATAGAAGTAGTATCCAGACCAAATGAGTGTAGTGTATCAATTAGTAGCTTGTGGTCCACCATATCAAAGGCTTTGGACAGATCCAAGAATACTGCTGAGGAGATAATATTGTTATTGCGGTGGGTGTTGATGGTATTGGAGAAGGCAAGAAGGGCAGAGGTGGTACTACGGAGAGGTCTGAAACCATGCTGAGTATCAGCCAGTAGGTGATTGGCAAGTAGGTGTTCCATAACCTGTTTCTGCACACATTTTTCCATTATTTTAGATAGGGGGGAGAGTATAGATATGGGCCTGTAGTTAGAGAGGTCTGTGGAAGTGCCTCCTTTACGGAGAAGAATTACATAGGATACCTTCCAGATGTCAGGGATTTTGGCCTCTGTAAGGGTGCGATTAATGAGTATTGACACAGGAAAGGTGATCGCTTCAGCTGCTTTTTGTAAGTATTCAGTATATCCAAGGAAGTATGTTCTATGTCTCACATTTTATTAAATAATTCCTTAAAACATCCGGCCCATCATCTTCTCTGTTTTATTTATCCTTTGTTGACCAAGTTAGTCCCACTAGGCTAGTAGACTCTTTTCAGGGGAGACCCAAGGTGGCATTTCTACTATTAAAGGAAATGTGGCCAGGGCTCTGGGCTCTTTTACATCCACCTGAGCTGCCATCAACACGATCATATGGGACCTCAGTTCAAAATCTCATCCAAAGGGCAACCCACTCAGTTGTGGGAATATAACCCAAAGCCTTTTGCATCAAATGTGAATGTGCAATCTGTCACACCACAGACACTACTCAGTGGCTTCTATAAAAATATATACCCATTTAGGGTTCCTATCAGTTCATCAAAACTTCAGCAGTTCAAACACCATATGGTTGAACTGCGAAGTTCGAAAACTGATTATCGCAAAGCCGTGGAACACCGAATTCTTTCCCAGGAAAAGAATTCGGTGGGCCGTTTCTGTGGCTTCATAATTTTCAGCACTGTGGTGGAAAGTTACAGGTTGGGTTCAGGTAAGTGTGTGACTGTGCGGACGTTAGAGTTAGGGCGCGGGTGAGGTGGGTGTGCGATAGTGACAGACTTTAGGGTTAGGGCAGGATAGGTGAGTTAGGGTTAGGGTGCGGGTCAGGTGAGTGTGCGATAGTGACAGACGTTAGGGTTTGGGTTAAAGTAAGTGGATAGATAGTAGTGTACATACAGTTTAGTGTAGGGTTAGATGTAGGATTTTAAGTGTATGTGTGTGGATTGCTGTTTTTTTGGTGTGTTTGTGTTGTGTGTGTGTTTCTTGGAACAGCGATTTTTTTCCATGGGAAAAAAATCACTGTTCTAAGCCTTCAATGGTTTTGCACTTCAAGGTTAGAAGTTTGAACATATGGTGTTCGAACTTCTGCCATATCGTCAAAGTGATATAGACCCCCCCCAATTAAGTGTTTTTGATAATGTAACTTGCTTAGCTGTCCTGGTGCCATAACAAATTGAACCACTTGTTAAATCGTTAACAGAAATGTGCAACTGGCATTCATATTTTCTAAAGATATTCTAAAAAGTTTTAACTGTATTACATTCACGAAAAGCATGGTCAATAGTTTCCAATAGATTACAAAAACAATAAATTTCATTTATATTTTTATATAATAATGATGCTTTAACAAGTGATTCTTTTATGTCATAAATGCCAGGAAAGCATTTTGCTTATATTTATAACTGTTATATACACTCAGTCTTATATATAACCATCTTAAGATCTGCCTACTTAATGAGTCCAGCCACGTTCATAAAAATATGCCTTCATTACTATACCACCCTTATCAGGGTATTCTGAAATTTGTACAAATACATTGCATTGCTTCCATTTTTTTAAGAAAACTTCTATTTTTGCTTCTGCGGACCAGCAAAGATTTATTTGATTGTTTCATTTCCATCTTTCCACTAATTGTGGGAGGGTGGCCTAATGGTTAAGGTATTTGCCTTATAAACACAAGGTGCAGCATTTGAGTCTCACAAGGGATAATTGGCTAGGCTTAAATGGCTCGCAAGTGCAGTTAGCTTAATACTAATCTATGAATAAGTAGCCAGTGAAGGCTTCAAATGTATTATCTGTACCTTTAATAACATCAATAAAAATATAAGAATAAGTAGATCCAACAACACACCACTATGACAAACACTAGCAGTAGAAAGCAGAACAACATAAACCAGATAAATAACTGCTAGTGAAACAGGGCTGAGTCTCAATTCAAACAAAGTAGACGAAAAAGTACCAAACTTTCAAAAGTTCCAAACTGCTGCAATGTCCACAGAAATGTAGAAGAAACGAAGGCTAGATGTAAAAATCCAAATGAGTTTTAATTCAAAAAGGTAAGCGCTTTCACCTGGGAGACCAGGCTTCCTCAGACCTCAACAAAAAATATAAGAATAATTACTTAGAACTGATAACGTCTTGCTTAGGCTGATATAAAATACCTCTTTTAAAGAAGCTAAATTGTTCCCCAAACACCTAGACATTTAGTTTGTTTTTTCCTGGAAGTAACCAAACCTGAGTTTTATAACTTCATAACAGAAATATAATTGTTTCAATGGGTGTACTTTTTTCTCATAATTCATAGACAATATTTTCCATTTTTGAAATTTGCAAAATGTACTCCCATTGCTCATAACTAATGAACATAGAAGTTATCTTCTTTAAAAAAAAACTACTCTATTGCTCTCGCAATAAATTTTAATTTTGTTCAAACTCCATCAAATTACCTATGGTCAAACACCATTTATATTATGTTAATAATATTTTCTATAAAGACAAAAACCAGTCTAGCCTAGATGCATAAGCAATTTAAAATATGGATGTACACGTAAGGTTTTGATTAATAATGTGTAAAAATACTTTCATACAACATATATAAATATATATATATATATATATATATATATATATATATAGATATATATATATATATATATATATACAAAAGAACTATGAAAAGGTGACATTTACATTTTTCTGTCTCCATAAAACCATGTGATTTGAAAAAATAATTATCTGCAATCTGACTGTCTCCTTCATGCAAATAGGTACTTGAAAAAAATATATTCTATTTGTCTAGAGCAGTTATTCAGTTTAACCAAGTGTTTCTCTACAACTTAAAGAGTTTAAATAAATCTTTGCAATTTCTTTCAACAATTTCAATATTTTTACCTTTTCTGTTTTTTCCCCATAAACTAGAATTAAGGTGTCCGGCCCAAATAATCATCCCCTTAAATTTCATCCATGGTTCTAAACTATCCTGCA
The DNA here is from genome assembly GCF_019279795.1 of Protopterus annectens. Lineage (NCBI taxonomy): Eukaryota > Metazoa > Chordata > Ceratodontiformes > Protopteridae > Protopterus > Protopterus annectens. The sequence continues at coordinate 483,944,241 of NC_056740.1, read as the reverse complement.
TAAAATTTGGAGAAGCACAGTGGCAGTGGATAGCACTGTATTCTCACAGCAGGGGTTCTCTGATTCGATTCTCGGGTAAGGTGCTATTTTATTTGGAAACCACATGTCCTCCGTGTGCTCATATGTGTTTTTTTCTGGGTGCTCCTATATTCCAAAGACATGCAGTAGGTGGATTGGACACTCTAAATTGACCATAGGTCTGAGTGTGCGTGACAGTGTGTGGTGTGGATGAACTACCACACCATTACTATCCACCCAGCAGTGTAAACCTTGGCTCTAGATGACTGTCACTAAAGTGACACCCCGAGCTCATTTGCAAAAACTAGAAAAAGGGGTGAGGGATGGATTCTAAACTAACCTGCAACTGCTTTCTTTTAGTTGTACTAGTGTGTGTGTATAAACATGTAATATTCTCCGTCAATGTCTTTGATATATAACTTTCAATATCACATTAATGTATATGGATCTACTAGTGTGTAACATTTTAATTGATCTGTTCAAAATTACAATATCATGTGATATGTAAATATACATCAAAACAATTTTGTTCTGTTTGTTCTGTCAGAGAAATCCTTCAAACATTTTGAAACAAAAACTGCAACAGATAGACAGACAGATAGAGACAGACAGAGATAGATAGATAGATAGATAGATAGATAGATAGATAGATAGATAGATATAGAGATAGATAGAGAGATAGATAGTCAGATAGATAGATATATAGATAGATAGATAGATAGATAGATAGATAGATAGATAGATAGATAGATAGATAGATAGATAGATAGTCAGATAGATAGATAGATAGATAGATAGATAGATAGATAGATAGATAGATAGATAGATTGCCAGATAGATAGATAGATAGATAGATAGATAGATAGATAGATAGATAGATAGATAGATAGTCAGATAGATAGATAGATAGATAGATAGATAGATAGATAGATAGATAGATAGATAGATAGTCAGATAGACAGATAGATAAATAGATAGATAGAGAGATACAGAGATAGATAGATAGACAGACAGATAGATAGATAGATAGATAGATAGATAGATAGATAGATAGATAGATAGATAGTCAGACAGATAGATAGATAGATAGATAGATAGATAGATAGATAGATAGATAGATAGATAGATAGATAGAATATCAGATAGATAGACAGATAGATAGATAGATAGATAGATAGATAGATAGATAGATAGATAGATAGATAGATAGATAGATAGATAGATAGATAGACAGATAGTCAGATAGATAGATAGATAGTCAGATAGATAGATAGATAGATAGATAGATAGATAGATAGATAGATAGTCAGATATACAGGTAGATAGTCAGATAGATAGATAGACAGACAGATAGATAGAGAGATAGATAGATAGACAGATAGATAGATAGATAGATAGATAGATAGATAGATAGATAGATAGATAGATAGATAGATAGATAGATAGTCAGATAGATAGATAGATAGATAGATAGATAGATAGATAGATAGATAGATAGATAGATAGATAGATAGATAGATAGATAGACAGATAGATAGATAGATAGATAGATAGATAGATAGATAGATAGATAGATAGATAGATAGATAGATAGATAGATAGATAGTCAGATAGATAGATAGATAGATAGATAGATAGATAGATAGATAGATAGATAGATAGATAGATAGATAGATAGATAGATAGATAGATAGATAGTCAGGTAGATAGATAGGAAGATAGATATATAGATAGATAGATAGTCAGATATATAGACAGATAGATAGTCAGATAGATAGATAGATAGATAGATAGATAGATAGATAGATAGATAGATAGTCAGATAGACAGATAGATAGATAGATAGATAGATAGATAGATAGATAGATAGACAGACAGATAGATAGATAGATAGATAGTCAGATAGATAGATAGATAGATAGATAGTCAGATAGATAGATAGATGGATAGTCAGATAGATAGATAGATAGATAGATAGATAGATAGATAGATAGAAAGACAGATAGAAAGATAGAATGTCAGATAGATAGATAGATAGATAGATAGATAGATAGATAGATAGATAGATAGATAGATAGATAGATAGATAGATAGATAGTCAGATATACAGATAGATAGTCAGATAGATAGATAGATAGATAGATAGATAGATAGATAGATAGATAGATAGATAAATAGTCAGATAGACAGATAGATAGTCAGATAGATAGATAGACAGACAGATAGCTAGATAGACAGACAGATAGATAATCAGAGAGATAGATAGATAGATAGATAGATAGATAGATAGATAGATAGATAGATAGATAGATAGATAGATAGATAGATAGATAGATATAGACAGATAGAGAGACAGACAGACAGATAGATAGTGAGAGAGGGATAGATAGATAGATAGATAGATAGATAGATAGATAGATAGATAGATAGATAGATAGATAGATAGATAGATAGTCAGATAGATAGATATATAGATAGTCAGATAGATAGATAGTCAGATAGATATATAGATAGATAGATAGATAGATAGTCAGATAGATAGACAGTCAGAGAGATAGATAGATAGATAGATAGATAGATAGATAGATAGATAGATAGACAGATAGTCAGATGGATAGATAGATAGATGGATAGTCAGATAGACAGATAGTCAGATAGATAAATAGATAGATATATATATAGATAGATAGATAGATAGATAGACAGATAGTCAGATAGATAGATAGATAGATAGATAGATAGATAGATAGATAGTCAGATATATAGATAGATAGTCAGATAGATAGATAGATAGATAGATAGATAGATAGATAGATAGATAGTCAGATAGATAGATAGATGGATAGTCAGATAGACAGATAGTCAGATAGATAGATAGATAGATAGTCAGATAGATAGATAGTCAGATAGATATATAGATAGATAGATAGTCAGATATATAGACAGATAGATAGTCAGATAGATAGATAGATATATAGATAGATAGATAGATAGATAGATAGATAGATAGATAGATAGATAGATAGTCAGATAGACAGATAGATAGATAGATAGATAGATAGATAGATAGATAGATAGATAGATAGATAGATAGATAGATAGATAGATAGATAGATAGATAGATAGATAGATAGATAGATAGTGAAATGGATGGATAGATAGATAGTCAGATAGATAGATATATAGATAGTCAGATAGATAGATAGTCAGATAGATATATAGATAGATAGATAGTCAGATATATAGACAGATAGATAGTCAGATAGATAGATAGATAGATAGATAGATAGACAGATAGATAGATAGATAGATAGATAGATAGATAGATAGACAGATAGATAGATAGATAGATAGATAGATAGATAGATAGATAGTCAGATAGATAGATAGATAGATAGATAGATAGATAGATAGAAAGACAGATAGAAAGATAGAATGTCAGATAGATAGATAGATAGATAGATAGATAGATAGATAGATAGATAGATAGATAGATAGTCAGATATACAGATAGATAGTCAGATAGATAGATAGATAGATAGATAGATAGATAGATAGATAGATAGATAGATAGATAGATAGATAGTCAGATAGACAGATAGATAGTCAGATAGATAGATAGACAGACAGATAGCTAGATAGACAGACAGATAGTCAGAGAGATAGATAGATAGATAGATAGATAGATAGATAGATAGATAGATAGTCAGATAGATAGATAGATAGATAGATAGATAGATAGATAGATAGTCAGATAGACAGATAGATAGTCAGATAGATAGATAGACAGACAGATAGATAGTCAGAGAGATAGATAGATAGATAGATAGATAGATAGATAGATAGATAGATAGATAGAGAGATGGATGGATAGATAGATAGTCAGATAGATAGATATATAGATAGTCAGATAGATAGATAGTCAGATAGATATATAGATAGATAGATAGATAGATAGTCAGATAGATAGACAGTCAGATAGATAGATAGATAGATAGATAGATAGATAGATAGATAGATAGACAGATAGATAGATAGATAGATAGATAGATAGATAGATAGATAGATAGATAGATAGATAGTCAGATAGATAAATAGATAGATAATCAGATATATAGATACATAGATAGAGAGATAGATAGATAGTCAGTTAGATAGATAGATAGATAGATAGATAGATAGATAGAAAGATAGATAGTCAGATAGATAAATAGATATATAGATAGTCAGATAGATAGTCAGATAGATAGATAGATAGACAGATAGATAGATAAATAGATTGATCAATAGATAGATAGTCAGATAGATAGATAGACAGACAGATCAATATTGGGTTATGCGCCATTTTCTAACAGGGTTAATCCAGCTATTTACATTATATGTTAAAATGTTCACATGCGTGGCCTATCCTTCCATTTAAACCATCGTTTCCTTTTTTGGTTTCGACACTTTTTTAAACACTGGGAGACATATTCCTCTTTTCCACTCTCGTTAACAGTATTGACTTCTTCAGATTGTACATCAACATTTAATTCTGAAACACAGTTTATAATAGATTAACCAAAAAGACGCCAGTTCTTCACTATATTCAGTACCTGCAATCTGACAATCCATTATCAGAAGTATGTAATCCACGTGACTGCAACATTCTTACCAAAAAAATCAGACTCCTGCTCCACAGCTCTCACTGCTTTAGTCCAACTGTCTTTCCCTGTAGTCATTGTGACTTCTCACAGCACCACCTACACAGCAGGTGCCCTGGTCAAATTACGCCTAGTAGGATAAATACCACCCCAGGTCTCCCGTTAAAAGAGACCACTAACCTAGTGGGACTAACACAGCCAACAAAGGATAAATAAATAAAAAATACAAAGATGTCTGTTTCAGCAACAAAAAAACACAAAGAAAACTAATTTGTTACATTACAGGATTCAGTGACATAGAGGAGTAAAGCCCTGCCTATGAACCAGATGGCATTAGCTGATGCTGGCTTGTCCATCCTGGGAGGAGGAAGATGTGGTGTCCAATTGACTGAGCACTTCCATGCAAGTGGAGACTTGTGCAGTACTGACATAGCCAGACCCAAGGTGTTGGGCTTGGTGATCCCAAGAGAGTGATGTTATGACTCACAGGCATGTTGTTGAAAGTATGACCTTAAACAGGGATGGTAAAGGACACCCCACAGAAATGTCAGAAACCATTGCAGGGAGTATTAGGGCCATCCTTACAAATGGCTTAATTGCTTGGATGCTGCTAACCATAAGGCTGCCTGTATGACATCTCTGGTCAGCTGCTGTTCTCAGGATATGGACTCCTTGGTTGTGAAGCATGACATCATCTCTGGTCAGCTCATGTTCTCAGGATTTGAACTCCTTGGTTGTGAAGCATGACATCATCTCTGGTCAGCTCCTGTTCTCAGGATATGAACTCCTTGGTTGTGAAGCATGACATCATCTCTGGTTAGCTCCTGTTCTCAGGATATGGACTCCTTGGTTGTGAAGCATGACATCATCTCTGGTCAGCTCCTGTTCTCAGGATATGAACTCCTTGCTTGTGAAACATGACATCATCTCTGGTCAGCTCCTGTTCTCAGGATATGAACTCCTTGGTTGTGAAGCATGACATCATCTCTGGTCAGCTCCTGTTCTTAGGATATGAACTCCTTGGTTGTGAAGCATGACATCATCTCTGGTCAGCTGCTGTTCTCAAGATATGGACTCCTCTGTTCTGAGGGAAAGAAAACAATTTTGGAAGGCTTTTTGTTGGCAGGAATGAAGGCAAAAATAATCTAGAAAAAACATAATGCATTACAATATCTAAACAATGCACTACAAACACACAAGAATTCTGGCTTGGAGCAGAACTGTCTGGAAATAGGAACAAATAGAGTTTACGAAATATAAATAATTAAACATCTAGCACTCTGCCAGCACTCAGGATCGATACAATCTTGGTGATGGAGGAAGCCTAAGATTTTGAGCAGAAAATAAGGATGATCAGCAGCAATTAGAAATGGTTCTGATTGCGTTGGAGAATAAAACTGATCAAACAGAAAGAATAACAGATAACAGGGTGCTACGAAAAAAGGAATGTTAGAAAAACACAAAAATCTCCATGACTATATGTATGATCTGGAAATCAGACCAGGTAGGTAAAAAAGTGCATTCGCTTTTTGAGAATCAAGGAGGGCAGAATATATAATACCATCAAATATCTTGCCCGTACATTTGCTTCAGACCTACTACTAAGGCAAGACCTTTATCTAGAATAATTGTTTCTTGAGCTAAAAGACAAAGTCTTAATGATGACAGTAAAGTTTAAAAAGGTAATTGTTGCTGACATCAAAAGCAACAGGTTTTCTCAGACAAGATTTCTTCACCAGAATATTAATGTATGAAAATAAAACCCACCCCAAGTAAAAATTTGCATCAAATTTGAATGTATTTGGCCAGCTTCAAAGTAGTACAGTCTGAAGCCCTGAATATAAATGCAAGTGATCAGGGTGTGAGTAGGGAGGCCACACATTAAGAGACTAGTTGGATTAGGCAGGTCTGAACAGATGACCACTGGCTTTAGAGCATTCTATGTTGGTAAGACCAAGAGAATGCTATGTAACAGAATCTATGAACATTATTATGACATTTTAGGGAAAAAACATTAATAGTGCCCTTTATGAATACACCTTGCCATGCAAAGAATTTAAAAGATTCCACTTTGGCATAATCAGAAAAATTACTCCTGATATGAGGGGTGGTCAGTGGGAGACAAGTGTTGAACATAAAGAACTAGTATGGTCATTTAGGTTGAACATAGCAACCCCAGCAGGTTTAAATGAGTACACTTCTATCAATCCAGTCTTACAATTAAGGGCAGCAAAGTTACTTTATAGGTAACGATTTGAAATGTTGGGACCCTCTACAGCGAGTCCCAAAATGCAGAGGCTGAATGGCTGAATGTCTGGACTAATATACCAAGTCTGAGATGACATTTCTCAAAATATTCCCTTTTCCCTCAGGTATGGTGAACTTGTAGCTGGTATGTATAAGTTCAGGGATGTGTGGGCCACTTCACCCCCACATGGGGGTGCACTGAGGGCTTGCCCCCCTCGCAAAAAAATAATTTTACGGAGATCAGCAATTTTCAAGGTTCACTCTTCTCCTATGTTGTCGGTGTTTTTCTTTTTTTATTTTTTTTTTGGCCTGTTGGCCCCCTGCATTTCAAGTGCAGACATTTCAACAGAGAGCAGAAGTTGTGAATTACCAATAGGTATGTATGTTCAGTTGCTGTGATTTTATTATGTATGTTTCTACTCTATTTTTATCACTCACTGGCAAAGTATTTTTTACATATGTAAAGATTTGTATGTATATCTAATAAGTTTTACATTTAGACTAGTGAACTGGCAACACATATTTATTTGTTCATAGCACAATGAATAGTTTTAACTTCTTATAAGGTACTCATTACTTGGATTTTGTAAGTGTTATTCCTTCATGTTTTAAATGTAGTTTTCAACCAAGTGATTACTGTGCTTATATTAGCAACATTACTTTTTTCAACGTATTTTGCTCCTGATGAAGTCTGAATGATGTAGGGGATGAAAACACTTGACCACTTTCTATATTACGTGTCTGTCAATGAAGACTTATAGTGCCATGCTGAACATTTTGAAGAAACACACAAAAGGGCTGTTCTAAGGCAACTTGAATACTTGATGATTCCTATTTATTTTTATCCTATTCTTTGCTGAACTGGTTTAGCCCACTAAGCTAGTAGACTCTTTTCAGGGGAGGCCTGAGATCGTTTTTATACTGTTAAGGGAAATTTGTCCAGGATATCAAGGAACATCCCCTGCTCATTTTGATAGGTGTCAAGAGAGAGATCCTTTGCATCCACCCAAGCTACCACGAACAGATGGAACCCTGGTTTAACATCCCCTCCAAAGGGGGAGTGCAGCACCTCCTTTACACTGCACTGAAGTGTCAGCAATGGATTGAACTGTAGTAGGAATACAACTCACAGCCTTCTTCACCCAATGCATGTGCACTACCTGTTGTGCCACTGACATTGGTTGCCTACCTCTTCATAGGGATAGCTGTGTATCAGCTAGGGAACATGCTGGCAATTTTATGTAGACTGCAGTAATACCTCTAGCTCTTATTCTGTCTAAGCATTTTCTAGTTTGGTGGAATAATTTTAGCATTAGGTATCTGAGGTTTTAGTCAAGTTTCAGCTAAAGCTACTTTTTTGTGGAGAATAGAGTTTTATCCAGGCATATATGTTTATTGTTTTACTAGACTATGTGTGTCCTGAAGTGGTCGTTAAGTAACAGTTATTTGAAAAGGGGCCATGGTTGCATAAGTATTTTCACATTCCATTTAAGTATGTTCTAGTGACATTTTTAGAAGAATTACTGGTACTGTACGGAACACAACGATTATGCTCCACAATCTTGAAACAGATAAACTTATTAGTGCTTCCGTCATGTGAGACCCAATCATAACAGAGCTTATTGATGCTCGACACAAGACTGCTAAGGACACCCAAGTCCTCTTAAGATGGAATTTTTTGCTAGATACTAACAGCAGATAACGCTGAGTGACAAAGAGAAGTGGTAAAAGGTAAAACAGCTTTTAAATTTAACTCTGCCACACTTACAAACAGAAAGTATAGCAGAACAAAGTGTCTTACAGGGCTTAAAGCTTTTTGTTTCTGCCTGTTATCCATACCTTTAAAGTGTGCCTGATTTTACCTCACATTTTTGCCCAGTTCCTTGTAAAATATTTGATTTTCTGGTAAATACCTAAGGATTAGAGTCAGTCAATAATGCCAGACAGTGGACTTTCATGCTTCTGTCGTTCAGAAAATGCATGTTCATGCAAAACCTGTTGTTCTAGAAACTTTTCTTTAAGTGAATTAATATTTAAGAACCCTTTCGTTTTCTTTAAGTGAATTAATATTTAAGAACCCTTTCGTTTTCTTTAAGTGAATTAATATTTAAGAACCCTTTCGTTTCTTTAAGTGAATTAATATTTAAGAACCCTTTCGTTTTCTTTAAGTGAATTAATATTTAAGAACCCTTTCGTTTTCTTTAAGTGAATTAATATTTAAGAACCCTTTCGTTTTCTTTAAGTGAATTAATATTTAAGAACCCTTTCGTTTTCTTTAAGTGAATTAATATTTAAGAACCCTTTCGTTTTCTTTAAGTGAATTAATATTTAAGAACCCTTTCGTTTTCTTTAAGTGAATTAATATTTAAGAACCCTTTCGGATTTTGATTTTTTGTCTCCCTGTTATTTCTCAATTTGTCCCAAATTCGTAAACACAGAAGTCGATGGTTGCGCTGCTCTCTGTTTGCCAGAGTTAAGTGCTTTACTAGTTTTCAAAGCCAGACACGTTGCTCCTACTACACTTTCTCTTCCTTTTTCTCCTGTAACTAGTAGTACGTGGAGCAGATAAAGCCTCATGCCCTATGAAGAATCATGACTGGGACACTGATCGTAATTTATTTTATATGTTTTTGACATGGATGCCAAGATTCACCTCTCCAGCTTTGTTCTCAAGGTGACTTTCTTGGTATCCGTGTCTCGAATGCATAAAATCATCCAAGGCGAGCTTCGAAAGAAAAATTGCCAAGGACTCCAAAGATAACCACAAGGTATTCTTTAGGTATGTCAAGAATCTAAGTGGCAATACTCAGATCTGCTCAGAGTTAGTGCAGAATGGGACAAAATACACTGAACCGACTGATATTGCCAACATTCTGGCAGACAGGTTCAGCGCAAACTTCACCCCCCCCACCTTCAAAAGGGCCCATAACCATACCAGAAGAATGTACAGCCTCTGAAATCACAGACACTCAGGTTAAAACAACCCTCTCCAAAGCAAAAAACACAGCATCAATGGGACCGGACGGTGTCCTGGGCTTGTCCTACATGAGCTCAAAGACAAACTAACCCCTCACCTAAACACACTTTTCAAACTCAGCTTCTCCACAGGCTATGTACCCATAGAGTGGCACACAGCAATGGTTATTGAGCTCCACAAAGGTGGAGTCACAACAGACCCCGGGAGCTATCACCCTATAACCCTGACTAGCTTGGTCTGCAAGGCTATGGAGTGCATCATCATGGAACTCATTAACAGACATCGTGAACCTCCAAACACCAGACCCTACCCAGTTCGGCTTTCTTAAGGGCAGATCATGCCTCCTAAACCTGGTGGACTTCTTTGAGACAGTTACCAAGGCTAGAGATGAGGGAAAGGTGGTTCACACAGCCTACCTAGACCTCGCAAAGGCCTTTGACATCATTCCCCATTCTGGTATTATAGACAAGCTCACCAACCTGAACATAAACCCCTACGTCACAAGATGGGTTGCTAACTGGCTCACGGACAGAACCCTCATGGTGAGAGTTGTTGGAGCTAGGTCTGACTCTAAACCGGTTACAAGTGGTGTTCCCCAGGGCTCAGTCCCAGGACCTCTCCTGTTCGGCATATACTTCTCAGAGGTACAGGCAAGCACAAGAGGACCATGGCTGACCAAGTTCACAGATGACTGCAAACTAGGGGCTACAACTGACTCTCCAGCTGACACAGATATCCTCCAAAAGTATCTCACTGAGATGGATACCTGGTGTCAAAACCATGGCCTCAAGCTAAATGCCAAAAAGTGCATAGTCATCCCCTTTGGAAAAAACAAAGTACCCACAAACTACCACATAGGTGGTAGTCCCCTAAATACAGAAGATGTAATAAGGGATCTGGGGACCCAAGTAGATAGTAATCTCACCTTTGATAATCACATTGCCAAAGTGGTTAGAAAATCCTTCTACGTGGCCCACCTAATCACAAACGGGTTCGCATCCAGATTAAAAGAGGTTATTGTGCCCCTCTACTCATCACTCATCAGACCCATCATAGAGTACAATGCCCCATTTGGGATGTACCTTACAAGACACCTGCAACAGCTGGAATGACCACAGAAGTACCTCACCAAGAGGATCACTGGCCTCAAACAGATGCCCTATGCAGCTCGACTGAAGAAACTCCATCTGTACTCAGTTGCATACTGCCTACTCACAGGTGATCTCTGCCTGACATACAAGGCCATGTCCAACCCAGAATTGATGGACATGCTCCACCCAAAGAAAACCTTATCCCCTCTAGCCCCACGCTCTAGGGATCTAAACCTCACCACAACAATAAATAGGACGTGGTGGAGGGATAGATTCCTGTCCCAGAGACTTCCCATGCTTTGGAACAAAATTCCAATCTACATTAGACAGAGCTCCTTGTTAACACTCTTCAAGAGAAACCTTGATAAATGGATGGGAAACAGAAAGTTTACCTTGGGGATCACTTCATTGGCTCTCCTGGACAGAGGCACAGGGAACTAATCTAAGGGGGCGGCAAAAGCTAACACATTCTGGCTAGGCTTATAAATGCCTTCAGGCAGATAGCCTAGTACTTACCTATGAACCTACTACAGGGACCAGATTCAGTAACACCTGCTCTCAGTGTAAGTGACTTACTTTAGTATAAGACCTATCTATAAACAGGCTTATTACGGAGACCAGATTCAGTAACACCTGCTCTCAGTGTAAGTGACTAACTTTGGTGTAATGCCTATTTATAAACAGACTTACTACGAGGACCAGATTCAATAACACCTGCTCTCAGTGTAAGTGATTTACCTCAATATAAGGCCTCTCTATAAACAGGCTTACTACGGGGACCAGATTCAATAACACCTGCTCTCAGTGTAATTGACTTACTTCAGTGTAAGGCCTCTCTATAAACAGACTTACTACAGGGACCAGATTCCAAAAGACCTGCTCGCAATGTAAGTGACTTACTTCAGTATAAGGCCTCTCTATAAACAGACTTACTATGGGGACCAGATTCAATAACACCTACTCTCAGTGTAATTGACTTATTTCAGTATAAGGCCTATCTATAAACAGGCTTACTACAGGAACCAGATTCAATAACACCTGCTCGCAGTGTAAGTGACTTACTTTGGTGTAATGCCTATCTATAAACAGACTTACACCGGGAACCAGATTCAATAAGACCTGCTCTCAGTGTAAGTGACTTAATTTAGTGTAATATTTATCTAGAAACAGCCTTACTACAGGGACCAGATTCAGTAACATCTGCTCTCAGCCTGCTGTAAGTGTAAGTGACCAGCAAGTCTTTTGGAATCAAGGCCAATATGTAAATTAGCTATTACTAGAGTATAGCAGCATTGCTCTGAGACTTGGGAGGTGTGATCTGGGTACGTTTTAGAAAATGTATGCTATTCCATCAGCAAAAGTTGACTGGGACCCATCCTTCTGTGACTTTTAGGACTTTGTATTCTAATGCAAGGTCTATCTTTAACAAGATATTGTACTTGCCTTTATTAAAAAGACCTGGTTTGATGAAAAGGTTAGCCCTCTTCTTTCACTTGCTATTCTGCCTGAGGTTCTGTCATTTAGTGCCCCTGATATAATGGGTAGATGTGTTATCTGTTACGGCTCTAGCTTAGAGCTGATGCAGGTTGGCATTAGGTAAACCAGCTCTTCTGACCATGTCCGTCCATCTTGCAGAAGTAAACTGTGCATGTCCTCTCATGTACTGTCCTCCTGGTTTTGTGAGGACATTCCTACAAGAGTTCACAGACTTCCTCATGGACCCACTGTTATGCTGCCAGTACCTCGCTGTTCTTGGTGACATTAAATCTGGGTTACTGATCACTCAGTGGCTATCACTAGTAAATACAGATGTACTAAGAAAGGCTAGGATTTCTTCAAGTTATTACCACTGCAACCCATTTAAACATTCATTGGATCTGAGGATATCAAGACGTCTGAACTTGTGAAGAAACTGGTCTCATGCTCTGACCACTTCCTAGTTGATTTAGTTCTCAAGTTTGCATCCCTTAATACCCCAATCTTGAAAGAGACTCAATCTGGAAGTCATATGACCTCAGACATATTTTCTCCTGTGCTCCTTCAGTTTATATCAGATTATAATGTTGTCTCTCTCTTGTCTTGGTTGGCAGTAATACAGAATTGCTAACTTGGACTCCCAATTTGTTATCCTTAAGTCATGTACACCCAGTCTCACTCTGTGAGCCTTAGATTGACCAACCACACCATACACTTTGCAGACAACTACATAATTTAGAGTGTCATTGGTGGTTTTCAATCCTGTGCAAGCGATGAACTTGAACTGGACAAGCATTATATTACCTACTAGGTACAAGAATCCTACAAAAGAAAATAAATAAATCTGTTTACTTTTTGAGGGAGATTTAAACAGCAGAACCCTTCACAATAACCTTTAGTTGTTTTGATAACACACCATCAAAAGGAAATATATTAGTCAACATTAACTACAGTTGATAACAACAAATGTCTTCAATACCAGAAATGGAAATAGTCGCTGCACGTGGCACAAAACTTTTTATTATAGCCAACTAGCCATCAACTGTGTGCAACGATATTACATCTGCAGAAATGAATATTAGATGATCAGAATCTTGGGGCACATTAAGGCCGGCTAAATCTTCCAAAGAATCACAAGGATGTTTAATATATGAGGGTGTAAACTGGATATTCCTATCCAATACCTTATCCAGATTACTAGAAATACCCTGGGTTTTAGAGCTTGAGCAGAAGAATAAGATGAAAAGATGGGTCCTTAGGGGAATTATGTAACTTAGGTACTAAAGAAAACCGGAACCACTGGTGTTCAACTATCATACAGTTATTTGCATTAATTTCTACAGAAACATTGTGTAATAGGTCCAGTAGAACTAACTCTCAGTGATTATAAGAACGATTTAAATCAGTTCTGTTACCTACAAACTAAATATCAGCCTCATTTAGCATGTCTGTTACTTTAACATTATATAAATCCACACGCATTTCCACCACACTACTGCTTTTATTATCCTAGATGTAGCTAATATCCATAAAATTCACAATATTCAAATGAACTTTCTATTCTTCAAATGTTAAAATTATAAAATTTAACTTTACAATGATTGCTAATAGCAGCTCTAAATACATTGTTGTTTGTCCTTCGGCTTTTTCCCAGTAAGGGGTTGCCACAGCGGAACTCCGGTCCGCTAATGATTGGCAGTAGATTTTTTTATGAAACTCCGAGGTGCCAGCTTGACGCCCAACCTTCAACGAAGGCACGCCCATTTACACACGCATGTCTCCCAACCGAGGGGAGGACATGCAGACTCCACACAGAAGGCACTCTCAAGCCACGCCGAGAATCGAACGGGAGAACCTCTTGCTGTGAGGTAACAACGCTACCGCCGTACCACCACGGCACTAGCAGCTCTAAATACATTAATACAAAAAAATCAAATACTGATATAGCTGGATATAAAAGGGGGTTAAAGTTACTGGGTTTGTATGAATCCTCTCACAACTACCTGAAGAACTACGTAAACAGTTCAAGTTAAGTTTCCGAATGTAAATTTTTAATGGTACTTACCACACTGTCTTTCTTCTTTGGTATTAATGAGAAAACTCTTTTCAATTCAAATTCAGTAAAAGCATGTGAGGAGAGGTTTAGGACCTTATTCCCCAGTCTAAAATAAAGTTCCATTGCATTTTTTTCTTTTTTACTGTTTCTTTATTTTCTTGTAGAAACCCAGAGTGTTGTACTTTGTTACTCAATTATTTTCTTCTTGTTCTGATCCTGATGTTAAACACAATTCAGTTGTAGGAAAAAAAAAACATTACATTTAGCCAGTTTGTTATTTCTTCACTGTACACAAGGCTCTTCCATTGCTGAAAGTTTTTTAGAAGACTCTGAGATTCATCTTATAAGTTTATTTGCTTTTCTGAACTTGTTTCAGGCCATTTCATGCTCTTTGCTGCAATGCAATTGGACCATCTTACTGTTTTGGTTGGAGATTGTAGATCTAAAAAAATCAGTGATTTCATCAGCGTATCTGTTATTAAGAACTGGAGAATTCCCAGGTTGGAATTACTACTGGTTTGGCTGTAAAAGCTCCAGAGTTTTACCAGGAAATATATAAGTTGTGCCAGCCTGATATCATAGGTTCATAGGTTTATACTAGGCTATCTGCCCTAAGGCATTTATAAGCCTAGCCCAAAGTTCTGTGGCTTATGCCACACCTTATATGAAAAAATACTGTACCCATTAGTTTGTTGTGCCTCTGTCCAGCAGTGACACAGAGATGATTCCCGGGGTAAACCTACGATCTCCCATCCACAGGTCAAGATTTCTCTTGAACAGAGCCAGCAAGGTGCTCTGCCTCACATGGACCGGGATTTTATTCCACAGCATAGGGAGTCTCTGAGTGATAAATCTATCCCTCCAGCACGTCCTATTTATATCCGTGCTAAGGTTTAAGTCTCTTGCTCTAGTGGTTTTGGTGGATTTGGATTTTTTGAGGTGGAGCATGTCCATTAATTCCGGGTTGGACATGGCCTTGTATGTCAGGCACATGTCACCTCTGAGCAGACGGTATGCGACTGAATAGAGCTGGAGTTTCTTCAATCTGGCAGCAAATGGCAGATTTTGGAGTCCCTTTATCTTTTTGGTGAGGAACTTTTGGGGTCTCTCCAATTGCTGCAGATGTCGGGTGAGATACATCCCGAATGGGGCATTGTACTCGATCATTGGTCTGATAAGTGAAGAGTACAGGGGAACAATGACCTCACTAGATCTGGATGTGAATCCTTCATGATCAGGTGGGCAATGTAGAAGGTCTTTCTAACCACTTTAGCAACATGAGTGTCAAAAGAAAGGCCACTGTCAACCTGGGTCCCCAGGTCCCTGATAACCTCTTCTGTGCTTAGTGGATTGCCACCTATATGGTAGCTTGGGGTTACCTTGTTTTTCCCGAAGGGTATGACTATACATTTTGGCGTTTAACTTCAGGCCATGGCTCTGGCACCAGCTATCTGTTTCCGTGAGTCCCTTCTGAAGGATATCCGTGTCCGATGCACTTTCCACTATGGCGCCCAGTTTTCAGTCGTCTGCAAACTTTGTCAGCCAAAGTCCTCCCATGTTGGCCTGTACTTCTGAGAAGTAGATGCTGAACAATAGGGGGCCAAGGACCGAGCCCTGTGGGACACCACTTGTGACCAGCTTGGAGTCTGACATAGCGCCAGCAACTCTAACCCTGTGGGTTCTGTCCTTAAGCCAGTTTGCAACCCATCTTGTGACATATGGGTTTACATTTAGGCTGGTAAGTTTTTCTACAATACCCGAGTGGGGTATTGTGTCGAAAGCCTTTGCAAGGTCAAGGTAGGCTGTATGGACTGCCTTTCCCTCATCAATGGCCTTGGTGACTGTTTCGAAGAAGTTCAAAAGGCATGATCTGCCCTTGACGAAGCCAAACTGGGTCGGGTCCAATGTCTGCAAGTCCCTATCCTAAAACATTTCTCCATGACATCTTGAATTTCCAGTTTTCTAATGTAATTTCAACTGTATTTAAAGTGAAAAATATCCAATTCCACCTGAAATGTTTGAAAAGTACTGTCTGAAACAATTTTATCATACAATTCCTCGATGCAAGTTTCCAGCTTGTCAGTAGCAGTGTCATTTAACCATGATGGACGTTAACTCTTACACACCTAGCCCGAATGGAGTTTCATGCTTCCTAACAACTGCAGAATTTTTTTGCCTGGGCAACAATTGATAGAGCTAAAATTCTGGAAATACAGTTTTCCAGCCTACTTGTAAGCAAATGTACATATCTCATAAACCATAAAAGTTGCAAAAACTAAATAAATAAAAAACAAAAACTATTCTACACAGACTTTTCTTCACAACATTAGCCAGAGATAATAGTAATTTTATACCACACAGATAGTTCAGTAATATGTAAATGTTATTATCATAATTACACAAACAAATATTACTATCACAGTAACTGTGGTAGACAGACACCATCTATCAGTGCGTCTTCGGTTCGGTTAAACGCGCTCTTCGTTTTGTGCAAATCAGTTTTCTGGATGTCACTCCATTTTGATATATTTGCATGCGAATGGCATGCATATTTGCATATTTAATGGACAAATAACTGTAAAAATCAGCAAAGTAGTACTAGTTAAATAACAACTATCAATGCAACAGCTTTCAGCATTGTGCATGATTTCATTTAATACCACGGAATGCCATATAAACACAATTATTAATATATGACATATATTAGGATCATACGAAGTTACTAGGCTATTGGCCCTGAGGCCCTTATAAGCCTAGCCAAGAGTTTAGCCCATGCATAGACAAATCACCACTCGATGTCCCGGTCCAGCAGGGACACAGGTGGAATCCCAGGGATGTATTTTCTATTTCCCATCCAGTTATCCAGATTGCACTTAAAAAGGGGTAAAGAGGTACTGTGCTTGATGTGGAGAGGGAGTTTATTCCATAGATGGGGGAGTCTCTGGGACACAAATCTGTCCTGCCAGCAAGTCCTATTGATGTCACAGACCAGGTTGAGGCCATGTGTGCAGGTTACTCGAGTGGAGCTTGACTTGCAGATATGCAGCAGTCCTATCAGGGCGGGTTCTGAGATCGCCTTGTATGCCAGACAGAGGTCACCTCTGAGGAGTCTGTATGAAACAGAGTAGAGGCATAGGGCATTTAGCCTATCTGTGTATGGTAGATTTTTGAGGCCCTGGATTCTCCTGGTGAGGAACCTCTGTGATCTCTCCAGCCGCTGCATGTGCTTTGCGAAGTACATGCTGAATGGGGCACTGTACTCAATAATGGGCCTTATAAGGGAAGAATACAGGGATGTTATGACCTCCTTGTCCCTGGATGAGATACCCTTACTTATGAGGTGGGCCATGTAGAAAGCTTTCTGTACAATGGAAGCAACATGGTGGTCAAAAGTCAGGCTGCTATCAATCTGAGTGTCCAAATCCCTCACGACTGACTGCGTGCTTAGAATGTTATTATTAATGTGATAATTTGTGGGGACATCTCTCTCCCCAAAGGGGATGATGATGCATTTTTTGTATTCAGCTTGAGGCCATGTTTCTGGCACCAGTCATTTGTTTGGGTGAGACCCTCTTGGAGGATGTCCACATCACTAGGGGAATTGATGACAGCTCCCAAATTGCAGTTATCTGCAAACTTGGTCAGTCATAGCCCACTGGTTTTGGCCTGTACCTCAGAAAAGTATATCCCAAATAACAGTGGCCCCCAAGACTGAACCCTGAGGTATGCCACTTGATACTGGTCTACTGCGTGCGGTAGCTTCCCCTATTTTGACTAGGTGGGGTCTATCAGTGCGCCAGTTGGCTACTCATCTGGTAACATATGGATTGATGCCTAGTTGAGAGAGTTTATCAATTATGCCCGAGTGAGGAATAGTGTTGAAGGTTTTGGCCAGGTCAAGGTAGGCAGTGTGCACTGTCTTCCCCTCATCCATGGCTTTGGTGACTGTTTCAAAAAAGTCAACCAAATTTAACAGACATGACTTCCCCTTGAGGAAGCCAAACTGTGTGGGATCAAGTGTTTGGAGGTTGCCAATGTCCTTGTTTATGAGGTCTATGATAATCCGTTCCATGGCCTTGCAGATCAGCCTAGTTAGACTTATGGGTCTACAATTTCCCAGATCAGTGGATGCTCCACCTTTGTGTAAAGGGATGACAGTGGCTGTTCTCCACTCATCTGGGACAAAACTGGTACTCAGGCTTTGGTTGAATAGGGTGCCTAATGGTGCTGCAAGTTCCTGCCTGAGTTCATGTAGGATGCAGCCTGGGATGTTATTGGGTCCCATGGAGACTGTATTTTTTTGCCTTTGAGAGAGCAGTGATGACCTGATCCCTAGATATAAGGGGAAGAGGGAAGGTACTGGGAATGTCATGATTTACTGATGGGGGGACAGAGGGGTGAAATATTTGCTGAATCTGTCAGCCAGCAAGTTTGCTATATCTACAGCATTTGTATATGTGGTGTCCTTGACCATCAGTTCTGAACAGATCTGGGTGCTACCTTTGAGATTACGGACATATGTGAAGAAGGCCTTATGACTGTCTCTAGTAGATGTGGCTAATGTGGACTTGAAGTTTGCTTTGGAGGACTTCACTAGCCCTCTTATTTGCTTGTTTAGGCTAAGGAGAGATTGCTTCCAATTGGGCACCTGCTCCTTCTTGGTCCTGGTCAGCAATTTTTTTCTTCTGTTATAGAGTTTATTTATTGCAGATGTCCACCAGACAGGTTTACTCTTCCTTGGGGAGGATGATTTAGTCCTGTCAGGTATTCCTGATTCCATGCATCTATATAAATGTTCGTATAGTAATTTGGTATAGTTTTGGATACTGGTGCCAATTCCTAGAGAGGGGGTGGGGGCTGTGAAGCTGTTTATACCATCCCTCAGGAGGCTGTAATCAGCTTTGGAGAAGTCTTTTTGATTGACCATAGCTGGGGGGGGGGGGGGGGTCGGGTGAAATGGTGACTTCAAAGGTGACCGCTTTATGGTCAGATCTTACAAGGGAGGATGATACTGCAGGGATGCTGCAGAGGTTACTCATGTTGGTTAATACTACGTCCAAGATATTATCACCTCTTGTTGGGGTATCGACTAGCTGTTCCAAAGCATTTGCATTTACAAAATCGAGGAATCTCTGGGAATTTGTGTTCTGGCAAGAGTAGTTCTTCCAGTCTATGTTTGGGTAGTTAAAGTCACCCAGGATCAGGGTAAAGGGTTGAATCTTGACAGATTAAAAGAGGTATAGATAGGCAATTTGGGCATCTTGGGTCAGATTTGAGGGCCAGTAGCTAATTAATTATTTGTATGGGGGTCTTGTCAATAGTTAACTGCACCTGGAGTGTCTCCTGTGCATCATACTGTTTGACCAGCCTGGAGGTGTGTATGTCTTTAATATATATTGAAACTCCACCTCCTTTGGCTTTACAACCCACAGTTTGGCATCTGAATGTATGACAGGATGAGTAACCAGGTAAGGCTGGGGTGCTCTCCGCAGCTTTGAACCAGGTTCCTGTGACCACACAGATGTCAGCATTTTCCAGGGTTAGGAATGCTTGCAATAAGTGCAGTTTCATGTTTAGACTCCTAGCGTTAGCAGCATGACCTTTAATTTGTGTTTTGTTGAAATTTTTATGTCGGTAGTTTTAACCTCATCACTTTTCCTAAAAAAAGCAATATAGGGGAGGCAAGAGCCTTTGCCAGAATCCTGAAACCCAGATGAGACAGATGCAGGCCATCTCTGGCAATGCATTGCGGTCTGTCAATCATATCTTCCCAGACTGTCAGGTACCGGATCCCCCTGGAATGACACCAGAAACTAAGCCAATTGTTAAAGTCAATCATTTTCTGTTTGTATTCAGGCATCATTCTGGGTGACGGTAGAATGCTGCTTAAGGCTAGGGACATACCTGCCTGGGACACATATTCAGCAAATTCAATCATGTCTCTCTTCATATAGTTCAGGAAGGTACGTCTCAAGTTATTTGCACCAACATGGACTATGACAGAGTCATAACAGTACCTGTTGTTGAGAGACTTGAGTGCATGTGTGATATAGTGGATTCTGGCCCCTGACAGACAACTAACCATGACCTTCTCCTTATTCAGCCTGGTGAGAGGCACATCTGTATGTGTCACAATGGAGTCACCTATGACTACTATGTTGGGTTTATAGTTAAGCCTTAGTGGTTGTGAGACAGAGGTGTGTGACCTACGAGTGGTATGTGGTGTGGAGATCGCATGCATATTTGCCTCGAAGGTTTTTGCCTTAGAGGTCTCATTTGTTTGGATATGTTTTTGTAGAGTACCTCCACATATGTGGATGTGTGCTGTGCAGGTGTGGGTGGTGTTTGAGGTGTAGTGATTGTGTTGACAGCCTTCTCAGTGCCAGATATGCTGGCTTGTGAGGGAGAGATCTTGGACTCTAGGTTCCTAATGTAATTGCATCTCTTGCAAACTGTGTTCTTAGGTGGTAGTAGTAGGTGGTTATCTGTGTGCATAAGGCAGATGCTCATATCAACCAGACTGGCAGGAGAAACTGTAGGAAATTGTCCATCCATATTTTTCAGAATCTGAGAGAAAAGGCCAGGGAGAGCTAAGGGGTCAGTCTAAAGCCCAAGTGTTTAAACCAGAACTAAGTGGCTTAGAACAACACTTACAATTGAAACAGGCCATAAATAAGCAGTAACAAATGCAACAGAAAGGATGCAACTGAGCACTTTAGAGAACAAGCCGCAGCAAGTAGCAGAAAAAGCAAAATGAAGTAATGCAGCAGGAGGAGGAGAGAGGAGGAACGGTTAAGGAACTAAGGTGTCTAATATTCATAACATTGACAGAACTAAGGGGTTTAATATTCATAATATTGACAGAACTAAGGGGTCTAATATTCATAATATTGACAGAACTAAGGGGTTTAATATTCATAATATTGACAGAACTAAGGGGTTTAATATTCATAATATTGACAGAACTAAGGGGTTTAATATTCATAATATTGACAGAACTAAGGGTTTAATATTCATAATATTGACAGAACTAAGGGGTTTAATATTCATAATATTGACAGAACTAAGGGGTCTAATATTCATAATATTGACAGAACTAAGGGGTCTAATATTCATAATATTGACAGAACTAAGGGGTCTAATATTCATAATATTGACAGAACTAAGGGGTCTAATATTCATAATATTGACAGAACTAAGGGGTCTAATATTCATAATATTGACAGAACTAAGGGGTCTAATATTCATAATATTGACAGAACTAAGGGGTTTAATATTCATAATATTGACAGAACTAAGGGGTTTAATATTCATAATATTGACAGAACTAAGGGGTCTAATATTCATAATATTGACAGAACTAAGGGGTTTAATATTCATAATATTGACAGAACTAAGGGGTTTAATATTCATAATATTGACAGAACTAAGGGGTCTAATATTCATAATACTGACAGAACTAAGGGGTCTAATATTCATAATACTGACAGAACTAAGGGGTCTAATATTCATAATATTGACAGAACTAAGGGGTCTAATATTCATAATACTGACAGAACTAAGGGGTCTAATATTCATAATATTGACAGAACTAAGGGGTTTAATATTCATAATATTGACAGAACTAAGGGGTTTAATATTCATAATATTGACAGAACTAAGGGGTTTAATATTCATAATATTGACAGAACTAAGGGGTCTAATATTCATAATATTGACAGAACTAAGGGGTCTAATATTCATAATATTGACAGAACTAAGGGGTCTAATATTCATAATATTGACAGAACTAAGGGGTCTAATATTCATAATATTGACAAAACTAAGGGGTTTAATATTCATAATATTGACAGAACTAAGGGGTTTAATATTCATAATATTGACAGAACTAAGGGGTCTAATATTCATAATATTGACAGAACTAAGGGGTTTAATATTCATAATATTGACAGAACTAAGGGGTTTAATATTCATAATATTGACAGAACTAAGGGGTTTAATATTCATAATATTGACAGAACTAAGGGGTTTAATATTCATAATATTGACAGAACTAAGGGGTTTAATATTCATAATATTGACAGAACTAAGGGGTTTAATATTCATAATATTGACAGAACTAAGGGGTTTAATATTCATAATATTGATAGAACTAAGGGGTTTAATATTCATAATATTGACAGAACTAAGGGGTTTAATATTCATAATATTGACAGAACTAAGGGGTTTAATATTCATAATATTGACAGAACTAAGGGGTTTAATATTCATAATATTGACAGAACTAAGGGGTTTAATATTCATAATATTGACAGAACTAAGGGGTTTAATATTCATAATATTGCCAGAACAAATCTCACAATTTGCCTGTTACCAAGTATCCTGCAGGTCTGAAAAAGCACTCGTCCCCTGTTGTGACTGCATGTGACATGCTGCTCTACAATGCACCCAGGGAGCCAATGTGCACGGGGGGGGGGGGGCAATGCACAAGACATTTAAATGTTTTTGAATCTGTTGTGGGACTTTTCTCCCATTGTATATAGTTACCTATTAACTATTGTTTACATGTTTTTGAATCTTTTCTGGAGCTTTTCCACCTAGCCCCCCCCCCCCTCAGGAAATTGAATACTGGCTCATTCTGACTTCCCCGGTTACCAAAGGACAAATAAAGCAAAGCATTTCCAGTAATATGATAATTATGCATACATGCATTTTTTCTTTGTAAATAAGTATAAATATCTGTAAAAGTGGTAGTAGGCAGACAGCAAGTAACAATGACAACTTTTCCAGCAGTATGCAATCTTTCATCTGATACCATAAAGTAAAAATATGTATACCCTATCTGGACAAAGTTATGCAGAAATATTAACATGGCACATATCCATAATTTGTCATTAAAAGAAATTAACCAGTATAATTTACTGGCCACTATTTGGAGCTGGGCTGTCCTGTGAAATGCTGTCCCACCATGCTTCAGTGTCGACAATGCCTGAGATATTCACACAAAATATGGTCAGATGCATAAAAATCATATGTATTGTTAAACAACTGTAAATATCTGCAAACCAGTGATAGTTATATAACAGTTCTCTTTGACAATTTTCTAGAGTTATGTAATCTTTCAACTGACACCATAAACTACCATCAAATCTGCCTTGCTCAAGTTAATAATAACAATTATTAATATGTTATATATACTTAATTTGGCATAAAATTAAAATCACACCCTTACTTACCGACAATCTCATTTAAGTCAGAAAGCACTCCTAACCAACCTTGCCTATGAAATGGTGTTCCACACTGCTCATAAATTAATGGTCCCTGACCCTTTTACATCAATACAATATTTTGTACACATTTGTATTTTGCTTATAATATACAAATAGCCAAAAACTGGTGGCACTTAAACATCAGGTATCACAGGCAGATATTCCAGCATTATGTGAGCTTTCATTTAAAACTATAAAGCATCTTGTAAAGTTTTCTTTGCTCAATTTATTACCAGAAACATTATTAAGAAATATATTCATAATTTTAAGTAAAATACAATCATATTCATTGTCATAATTTTACGTAAAAGAACATTTTAAAATAAAATAAATCACACTTTCTGATTTACTGACCACCTCATGTTGGTCCTTGTAATTTTGAAGCACATATACATGCCCTGTGTACATATACACACACATACACACACATACACACACACATCTGTATATCTAGTAAAACACACTCACCCCCCCAATTTGTTTAGATGATTACATATGCACGCATGTGGCTTTACATAGAAAATCACACTTGTTATGTATGCACACATGCATTATTTCTCACTCTCTCTCTGTCACTCTCTAAGTTAATCCTTATAGATAAATTCGACTCACCTGCATACCTCTCAATCTCCTAGCACAAGAAGTCTGGACAAAGCCTGACATAATAGGGGGACAGAGCTCCAGAAATAGGCACACATTTTAAATATTGCTCTTAAAAACTTAGAAAGTTGCTAGAATAACAGGATTTGTGTTAGCATGCATTTTTCTGAAGGATATGAAGTCTGAACCTCATTATTTAATGACTTTATAGGTTCATGGGTTAGTTCATAAGTTAATACTAGTTAGTACTTTAATCCTTAGATCATTCCCAGTGATTTATCAAAATAAACAGTTTTTATGAGAAACAGGCCAAAGTCTGAGGCAAAAATCCGGATATTCTGTGAAAATCTGTACAGTTGAGAGGTATGGCACCTGTCCTCCAATAACAAAAGATACCAAAATGTCTGAACAGTGTCATAGCTGCTTATTCATTACCTAAAACTATTCACCTTTTCAATCCTTCTTCTAAAAAGTTTTATATTAGTATAAGTCAGAGGAATTGAAATGAACAGAAAAGAAGAAAAAAAATTTTAAGCATCCAACATTACCATGGTTTAAATTACAGCAAGCTGTACAGTAATAAAACTAAATAACTCTCCCCCGGCTAGAACAGATCCAGGCATTATTATGTTAATTCAAATCACTGCAGAAAAGTAAAGAAAACAGTATTTACAGTCAAATACGTTTAGCAAATAAACCAGCAAGGCAGAATACAGTGTCACCGCTGTGTAAAAAGGAAACAAATAAAAAGATAAGCCATGAATCCAAAGGGAATAAATGAATGAAGTAACATTTTTGTCTTAACCGTAAATCAGGCTTCATCAGATAACAAAAATGTGAACAGCGTCCGTTAAATACCAAGAAAGTTAGATCACATGATGAAGTTCAGCCAAAAAAAACCTTTCATAAATAAAAATTATCTGATGGAAAAAAATTCTGATAAAAGCATCAACAAAAATGTAAGAATGTACATATAAATTCAATATATAATCTACCGCTTACAAAATATTCCTTTTAGTATGCAATACACTTTGAAACAGAAATATACTCATTCAAACTAGGTGGGTGGTTACTAAATAAATTGCCAATACAGTTCGTCATTTAATTGCATGTTATCCTAATCATCATCCTTTTCACTTTTCAATTGTCTCAACCACAAAAAATACAAATGTATTAAAATTAGAACATAAACCTTCATGTTTTGCCAAGGTGTTGCTATGATGAGCCTTCTTAATAGAATAAAGATGCTGATACATTCTATCTCTTTAACCTTAAAATTGAATCGTGAGTGGCTTTAAAGGACTAAAGGGAGGGTATTGACCTGATGGATACAGGAAAGGAGTTCCAGGCCTTAGCAACAGGGTATGAGTGCAGACCACACCCTGTAGATTTGATAGGCCTGTGGACAGAGAGGAGTTCTCGGTCATTGGATCGTAATGACCAAATGTGAACATAGTTGTAGAGAATGCTATTTAGTATATGTTCGTTGATTGGTTAGTTCTAACCAATTTAGGTTATTTAGTGCTATACAGTAGTGAGCTTTGAAAGGGGTATTTGCTGCAATTTTTGCCACATTTTATAGCTTTATAAAAGTTTTGCTTTTTGTGATGCCTGGAGGTTAGTAAAGATGAGAGAGCCATATAGTAATGAAAAGAGGTGGCAAGTAGTAACAAGTGAAGTTTTAGTTGCATTGGTAAAAAAGTTTTTGACTATGTAAAGCATCCCTTGTTTTTGGTGATTTTTATGCAGTTTGGTATACACAGGTCAAATGTAAGATTATCACACATAATCATCCCTAATAATTTGCTATGAGAAGAAACTTCAATGGGTGTATTATTAAGAGAATATTTTACATTTCATTTTTTCATGAGAGAGGGATTTGAAGAAAAAAATATGTACTTTTTTTTGGGGGGAGGGTTGAGCATGAGTTGTGCGTTGCAAAGCTATGTTTCAGTGGCTGTTAAAGCTTTTTGAATTTTTTAAAAAATGTGCCAGTTTGTGCATATAAGTGAGAAGTCATCAGCATATTCTGTGAGGCATGTTGTGTGGATGTGTGAAGGGTGTTGTTGAGAATGTTACAGAGGAAGGGACAACGGATAGAGTCTTGAGGAACACCTGGGGGTATGGAGAGAGAGAGAGAGAGAGAGAGAGAGAGAGAGGCAAAGTGCCATTTTACTGACTGATACCTATTGGACAAGTAGCTTTTGAACCACAGAAGGGTGGGCTGAGATAGACCTAGTGAGGCCATTTGAAGTAGATGTTTACTGTCATAAACTTTGCTGATGGGTTTAGACAAGTCTATAAATAAGGAGGAGACTAGTTTGCCATGATCTCTAGCTTTAATAACAGTCTCTGCAAAGGTTAGACATGCAGTGCTAGTACTCTGGGAGAGACAGAAGTCATATTGTGTGGGGATGGGAGTTCTTCCTGTAGGAGATAAGTTCAGCATTTGTTTTTGAATACATTTTTCAAGTAAGTTGGAGAGGGGAGATAAGATTGCTATAGGACTGAAGTCAGTCATGTCTGCTGAATTTGTTTCTTTGTGTACAGGGACAATGTGTGACATTTTCAGAGTCTGAAAATGGGATTCCTGGATTGACCTGTTTATAGGGATTGAGACTGGATACGCAATGCTACCCAGCTGCACTTTTAAGGTACTCACTTAGAAGGTCATCAGCTCAAGTACAGCATGGTTTCATTTTCTTTAAAAGTAGTTTTATATAGGGTGTTGGCACAGGTTTGAAGATGAAAGTGGATGTGGTGATACATGGCTGTTGGGAAGGTTTGGAATTAGATATCGAAGAATCCTTGGTGAGGGATACGATATTATCTATGAAATAAGAGTCAAATTCTACTGCAGAATCAAGTGGTGAGTACTCAGAGAAGGGTTAGGGTTTAATTCTTGGCCAGAATACAAGATTTCTTTAATACCTAACCAGATTTTTAGGGTTGTGTTTACTATTGTTCTGAAAGTTATTTGTAGTATATTTTTTTTGTTTACACTTATTTGCTTTTTAGCATGGTTGTGGAGCATTCTGAAGTTTTCAAGATATTGTGGTGTTCTACATTTCTGCCGTTCTTTCCACGCTTTTTCGCTATCCTGCATTAGCATTCTACTCTTTTTGGAGAGCTAAATTGCATTATTTTTTTAGTGTCTTCTTTCTTGGAGGTGCAAGACTATTAAGAATACTTACAAAAGTTGCACCAAATTAATTTACAGCATCATCTAAGGCAAGGATTTTTAGTTTTAGGATGTCCCAGTTAATAGATGGCAGGGTAGTAATGAATATTTCTGGGTTAAACTTGGACCAGTTGCATGTTGTTTTATAAACATGCTGTTTAAGTGGTTGCGCGAGACTTCATGTTGTATAGATTGGGAGATGGTAACTGAGGGGTTCTGACATTGTACCTGTGGTGGTGAATTTGCTAGGGTCTGACACTAGGATCCATTCTAATATGGAATTTGATGACTTGCTATAATGTGTGAAGCTATTAATTAGCAGTTGCAGGAACTGGATAAGTTCATGCTGGATGTAGGGGAGTTCGAGCTTATGTCCAAGCAACTGATATTAGCATCATCTAGTGCATTTTTTCTTGTGGAATTGTTATGGATATCCAATGTAGGACATCATCCAGTGTAGATGGAGGGGTGTAAAGGACAGTAATACATATTTGTTTATATTTGTTTATTTTCAGAAACGTAATAAGAACCTCTGCTGAACTGAATTTTGGTATTGGTTTGTTGGAGGGGAAATTTGACAGTTGCTGGGAAACATTAAAGCAATATCACCACCTTTCCTCTTTACACAGTCATTATGGGTGATAAGGAGTTTTAACATGAAACTGCACTCACTAGAAGCAGTCCTCACCTTGGAAGACACAAACATTCACGCAATCATGGAGACCTGGTTCAAGGCTGTGGACAGCACCTCAGCCATATGGGGTTAGACCTCCTTCACACTTTCAGACCACAAGCTGAAGGCATGAAAACTAAAGGCGGCATTATATCAATATTCGTTAATGATAAATACACCTCCAGATTGGTTAAACAGCATGATTCCCTGGAGATAATTCAGGTGCAATTAACTGTTGATAGGACACATATTCAAGTCATTGACAGCTGCAGGACACCCACTCTGCCTATTTGGATCTACTTGAGTCTATCAAGATACATCTGAACACCATGGATTTGGGCGACTTTTACTACCTATCCATTGACTGGGTAATTTACTCACTCAAACTCACTTTCCCAAAGGTTCCTCGTCTTCATTAACTCCAGTGCCCTGGACCAGCTGATTGACACCCCTACAAGGGGTACAAACATCCTGGATCTGGTGCTTACCAATATTGTGGATCATTGTAGCACCTCCACTGTCAGGTCTTCTCCCAGTGAGATCTGACCACAAATCAGTCTCATTGGAAGTAAATATCACACTTGACCCCCCCCCCCCCCCAGCAGCAACTAAAAAACTTCTCCAAAGCAGATTATAACCTCTTATGGGGATGGTATAAATAGCTTCACTGC
The DNA here is from genome assembly GCF_019279795.1 of Protopterus annectens. Classification (NCBI taxonomy): domain Eukaryota; kingdom Metazoa; phylum Chordata; order Ceratodontiformes; family Protopteridae; genus Protopterus; species Protopterus annectens. The sequence continues at coordinate 483,915,339 of NC_056740.1, read as the reverse complement.
ACCTCCTTCCTCAGATGGAACTGGTAACTATGCCAAGTTCTATGCCAATGCTTTATAAAAACACCTGTATAACTTTCCTGACTCGACCATACTTGATAGGACCAAAATAAGCTCCTCAAGGAAGAACCAATCTGCCTGGTGGGCAACTGCCATTAACAGGCTTTACAATAAGATGAAGAAATTTCTGCCTGAGAGTAAGAGGGAGCGAGCCCTAAACTATAAACACTTCTTCCTCAGCTTAAACAAGCAAATAAGACTTCTTGTGACATTCTCCAAAGCAAACTATGAATCCAAATTAGCTTCCTCAACTAAGGACGAACATAAGGCGTTCTTTAGTTACTTCCATAACCTAAAAGAAAAGACCCAGAATTGTGCCAAACTGGTAGTTAATGATATCACATACAATGAGCCTCTGGACATAGCTAACCTGTTGGCTGACATGTTCTATGAAAACTTCACTCCCCTGTCCCTGCCACACATATCCCATGACATCCCTGCCTTGTATCTCTAAAGAACAAGACATAAACTTCCTCTCTAAGGCCAAAAACACATCATCAATGGACCTGATAACATCCCAGGCTGTGTCCTACATGGACTCCAACAAGAATTAGCAACACCATTGGGTACTCTTTCCAATCATAGTCCAAACACTGGCTTCATTTCAGCTGAATGGACAACGACCACTGTTATTCCCTTACATAAAGGTGGTGCTCCCATTGACCCCAGGAACTATAGACATATTAGCCTGACTAGCCTTATCTGCAAGGCCATGGAGCAAATCCCCATGGACCTTATCAACAAAGATACAGGTAATCTCCAAACACTTGACCCTACTCAGTCTGGATTTGCCAAAGGGCTATCATCCCTGTTATACCTGGTGGACTTCTTTGAGACAGTCACCAAGGCACTGGAAGAGGGGACATCTGTGCATACAGCCTAATAAGACTTAGCCAAGGCATTTGACACTACCCCCCACTCAGGCATCATTGACAAACTCACCCAGCTAGTTATCAACCCTTATACAGTTAGATGGGTCCCTAACTGGCTCACTGATAGAACCCATATAGTTAAAATAGGGGAATCCACCTACAACAGGAGACCTGTAACCAGTGGTGCTCCACAGGGATCAATCCTGGGACCTCTACTTTTTGGAATCTATTTCTCCAAAGTACACGGAAAATCGAAAGGTCTATGGCTGACAAAATTTGATGACCAAAATGTTTCTATTGTAATTTTTTATTGAAATGCATCTGTCTTGCTGTGTTTTATTTGCACTGTAAAACTTTGGAGCTTTTCTCCCCGGGCCTCCACTGAAAAAGGGCAATAGCTCAGTCGGACACAACCAGTCAACAAATGTTAAATAAATAAATAAATAAATAAAATGAATGCAAATTGGGAGTAGTCATAAAATCTCCAAATGATGTCGGCATTCTACACAAACAAATGATTGGTGCCAAAGTCATGTCCTTAAACTCAATGCAAAACATGGATTATCATCCCTTATGGTAAGAGTGATGTTCCTGTTAACTACTACATCAACAGAAATACCCCAAGTATGCTCTCAGTGGTGACAGACCTGGGCACACAGGTGACAGCAACCTTACCTTTGATCACCATGTCTCCACAGTGGTAAGAAGGGCATTCTATATTGCTCATCTCATAAGTAAGGACATTGCCTCCAGAAAAAAAGAAGTTACAGCCTCCCTGTACTTTTCCCTCATCAGGCCAATAAATGAGTACAGCTCCCCTTTTGTTTTGTACCTCTCCAAGCACCTGCAGCAATTGGAGAGACCACAAAGGCTCCTCACAAGGAAAATTCAAGGTCTTCAGCATCTATCCTATGTGGATCATCTGAAATCACTGTCACTTTATTCTGTTTCATACAGACTACTCAGAGGTGATCTCTGCCTCACATTTAAGGCAATCTCTGATGCTGCTTTACTGGAAATGCTGCATATCACAAGTCAAATGGTACACAGGTTACTCACTCTAAAGACCTTAACCTGGTATGTGACATTAATAGAACCTACTGGAAGGACAGATTTGTCTCCCAGAGGTTACCACACCTTGGAACAGACACCCACTTCATGTCAAACAGAGCACGTCATTGGCCCTCTTCAAATGCAATCTGGATAATTGGATGGGTAACTGCAAACTCACCCTGGGGGTTCCACCTGTGTCCCTCTTGGACAGGGGCAATAGATGCTGATCATAGAAATACGGGTAGAACTTGGCTAGGCTTGCAAGGGCCCTAGCGCCATTAGCCTAGTAACTTCTTATGATCCTACATTATAGCCAGGAGTACAATTCTGGAGACATTTATGATGGATTTAATAAAAGTTTCAGTTATAGCAAAAATGTTAGGCTTGTGTTGGGTAATCCAAGCATGTAGTTCAGTAGGGTTTTTTTTCCCATGCTTCTAATATGGTGGCAAAAGTTAGATCACTGAGGTTGGAGGCTGACCATTGTTGGGTAAGAGTAGTGTGTGGAAGGAATTTGCCTTGCTATTGGTTGTGATAGGGCCAGGATGGAGGTGAATGTCTCCTCCTAGGAAGATTTTAGTATAGTGAGGCACTACTGATTCTTGTTTTCGGCAGGAGGATTTTTCCACATAATTTTGTTTTCATTTGAGTTGAAATGGATTTAATCAGTCGATGTCTGGGGTAAAGGTGAAGGGCATCACTAAATAGGTTTGGTGCGATTTGTGGAGAGTTTAGGGAGGAGGTATGGAGAGGTGGTCGAGACAGATCTGGACAGATGTTGATAAGTATTACTGAGTAGGATGGCCCAGCTGCAGGGGAAGAACAGAGGATAAGCTGAGGAGGAGCATGATTAAGAAAACGGATCTGTATTTTATTAACGGCAGGCAGTTGGGAAGTATGAATGAAGAAGGAAGCTAGAAGTAGAGGGCTATACGACAGTACAGTCTGAAAGCTAGTAGAAGTAAGTAGGATGGAAGTATTTTCTATGAAGGAAGAGAGTTAGGTCATCCTTGAGATATGTGTAAAAGAAGGGCGGGAGGAATTGGAAACACTAAATAACCTGCAAAGAAATGAAGGGGTTATGGTTTCCTGTGACGGGTATAATTTTTTAACTGTATTAATCATGTAGTAACCAAGGAACACTGTTCTTTTTCAAAAAGGTTTTAAGTTTGTCCCCCATAAGCGATGGAACATGATTGATACTATTAAGAAATTTATGCCCTTTACAAGGAAATTGCATCTGGGGATATTTTGTAACAACAAGAAGACAGACGCAAATTTTACCCAGTCATTTAGCGATACTGAAGAAAAAAGCACACTTAACCCACCACTACACCCCTTAATCAATGTTATTGAACAGGCTGTTGTTGAGGAATTATATACAGTGGAAAGAAATAACAGAAGAGGTAGACTCTATCAAAATCTTTCATAACAGGAAAGGAAAGTTTTACATGAATTACTCAATGACAACAACCTGAGAATTATGAAACCTGATAAGGGAGAGGGTATGGTACTTTTTAACAACTATATGAGCACCTACATAGCTGTATGGACTCAGCAATACCTGACAGGACCAAATCATCTTCCTCAAGGAAGAGTAAATCTGTCTGCTGGACAGCAGCAATAAACAAACTGTATAATAAAACGAAAAAATTGCTGTCCAGGACCAAGAAGGAGCAGTTAGAAGTAATCCCTCTTTTGTCAGAACAAGCAAATAAGGTCACTGGTGAAATTCTCTAAGGCTAATTTAGAGTCCAAATTGGCCACATCCACTAAGGACAATCACAAGGCCTTCTTCACGTACGTCCGCAAGCTCAAAGGTAATATTTAAATCTGCTCTGAAATGGTGGTCAAGAACACATACACAAACACCGTAGATATAGCCAACCTGCTGACAGACAGGTTCAGTGAAAACTTCAGCCTCTGTCCCCCCATCAGTAAACCAGGGCATCCCCAGTACTTGCCCCCCTCCCCTCATCACCAGGGAGCAGGGATTTAATGCCCTCTCAAAGATAAAAAATACAGTCTCCAAGGGACTTGACAACATCCCTGGCTGGCATCCTACATGAACTCAGGCATGAGCTCTTATCTCCAGTAGGCATCTTATTCAATCAATATTGTGCACTAGCTTCATCCCAGCTGAATGGAGGACAGCTACTGTCATCTTTCTACACAAAGGTGGAGCATCCACTGACCCAGGAAATTATAGGCCCATCAGCCTAACTAGCCTGATCTGCAAGCCACGGAACACATTATCATGGACATTATAAACAAGGACAATGGCAACCTCCAAATGCTTGACCCCACACAGTTTGCTTTTGTCAAAGGGAGATCATGCCTATTAAAGTTGGTCACCAAAGCCATGGACAAGTGGAAGACAGTGCACACCACCTACCTTGACCTAGCCAAAGCCTTCAACACTATTCCCCACTCAAGAGTAACAGATAAAGTCTCCCAGCTAGGCATCAAACTGTATGTTACAAGATGGGTAACTAACTGGCTTATTGATAAAACCCACTCAGTCAAAACAGGGGAAGGCATCTCTAGTAATAGACCCATAACGAGTGGTGTACCCCAAAAATTGGTCCTGGTGCCTCTACTGTTTGGGATATACTTTTCTGTGGGTCTGTGGCTGACAAAGTTTGCAGATGACTGCAAGCTGGGTACTGTCTTAAATTCCCCTAGTGATGTGGATATTCTCCAAGAGGGCCTTATACAAACTAATGATCGGTGCCAGCAGCATGGCCTCATGCTGAATGTCAAGAAATGCATCATTATCCTCTTTGGGAAAAATGGTGCCCCCACTAATTATCACATTAATAACAATGTACTAAGTGCACACGCAGTCACAAGGGACTTGGGCACCCAGGTTGATAAGCAACCAGACTTTTGGCACCCATGTTGCCTCCATTGTACGGAAGGCTTTCTACATGGCCCACCTCATAAGTAAGGGTATTTCATTCAGGAACAAGGAGGTTATAACATCCCTGTTCTCCTCCCTTATAAGACCCATTATCGAGTACAATGTCCCCTTCAGCATGTACCTTGCCAAGCACATGGAGCAGCTGGACAGACCACAGAGGTTCCTGACCAGGAAAATCCAGGGTCTCAAACACCTATCCTATACAGATAGGCTAAAAGTCATGTCCCTCTACTCAGTCTGGTACAGACTGATTAGAGGTGACCTGTGTCTGGCATACTAGGCTATCTCAGACCCAGCCTTGATGGAGTTGCTGCATATCCCTAAGTCAGAATCCACTCAAGCAACCTGCACGCAAGGCCTAAACCTGGTCTGTGACATTTGTTGGTGGGATAGATTTGTGTCAAAGAGACTCCCTTGTCTGTGGAATAGATTCCCTCTCCATGTTAAGCAGAGTACCTCTCTAGCCCTCTTTAAGAGGAACCTGGACAACTGGATGAGAAACAGAAAATACAGCCCTGGGATCCCACCTGTATCCCTGCTGGACAGGGGAAACACGTGCTGACTTTGTGGGAACGTTGATGAAATTCTTGGCTAGGATTATAAGGGCCTCCGGGCCAATAGTCTAGTATCATCCTACGAACCTATGAACACTTTTGAGTATTCCATGGCTATGTTGAATATTTTACACAACACTGACATGTACACTCCTGTATCTAGAAACCAGTTAAATGTTGATTACTGCCATATTGATCTACTGTTGGAATATTTTTTTATTTAATAGTAGGTTGAACAGAGAATCATATATATTTTTTAAATATCCAAAGCCATATTAGCAACTATATTTGGTATACTGAAAGTTCATAAGGATTTGGATAGTCCACCTTTTTGCCCTATAGTATTAGCAGGGGGGGTCTAAAACATATCCAGTAGCTATCTTAATAGATAGCTAGCTCAAACCCATTTATGATAAGATACTACATTTACTTAAAGACTCATAGGATTTTATGGGCCACCTTAAGGAAAATATTTGGTGCAACAATTTAAGCTTTCTAACTCTCGATATAGTGGATCTGTTTACCTCTATTCCACATATCTTACTGGATTATAATTTTTACTAACTGATAAAGTGAACATAATTGCAGAATTGACATCAGTGGTGCTGGACAATAATTATATATACTTTGAAGATTAAATATTTAAGCAAATTAAAGAAATGGCATTTCCTCAATTTCACATCACAGTACAGTAAAACAGATATTAATTACTTAGATACCTTAATTTCACGCACTAATAATAGTTTCATGTCACAAATACACAGGAAACCGACATTTAACAACTTGTAATTTACACTACAAGAGTGCACACCCCATGTTCCAAAAAAGTAACTTAGTGAAGGGGCAGTGTGCAAGGGCTGTGGGGATGACCTCAATGTATGAAGATAGGGTCAAGAAATTGTGTTTAATTAAAAATATATTTATTTCTAGAAGGTATCCGACAGATTTGGTGAAGCATATTTGTGATGACATTAAGTCAGGCTGGAGGATTAGATGTAAGCCCCTCTTTGGTGTTAGATTATTGACTGAGAGCAGTGACACAGTGTCAGAAGGTGATCACAGATTTGAACATGCTATGGTGGTGCAATATAAGTTGGGTATTAAGAAGGTAAATAATATTAATACAAAATATGGAGTATCTTTAGGGCGAATTTTATATTATTTAAAACCGCGGGTGATACCCCTGTTTTTGTTTACAGAACAGTCATTAATCGGAAGGGGATCTTTGAACAGGTCTAGAATAGGAGCCCAAATATGGACTAGGGTTTTAACAAGATAGGTACCCAAAAATGTGGGAATTTGAATCAATGTCAGTACATTTTGCTAAGTAACAGTTTACAACTGGACATAGCAGAGAATTTTACGAAAATAAATTGTGCAACTAAAGGGGTAGTATACATTGCAAAATGTATGGGATGTTTAGGTTTTTATGTTGTTAAAACAGAGAGATGTTTGCGGAAATTAATATATATGAATATATACATGACATACACAACAAAAATGTTAACAACGCTTTGTATAAATACCTCTCAGTTAACCCCCAATGCTTAAAATTTAAATTCAATATTCAAGAACAGGTAAAAAATAACTTACGAGAACGTGACTGGAAAACCAGGCTTGAGCACTGTGAAAGGGTTTGGCAAATGAAGTTGAGAGCTACAACTGCCCCTGGTTTGAATGTTGTTTGTATAAATCCCTTACTGAAGTTAAGGCCTATTACAATTAACTCTTAATTTTTAATTAAACTTTTAAAATAGTTTTTACAGTGTACTAGTGAAAAGTATGCTGTTTAAAATTATGTTTTTATGGTTATTTTTTTTTTCATGATGATATCCATTGCCTTGTTACTTTATTATTTTTAAATATCCCAGGGGATGTTAATTTTAGTATTTAACTTTTTATTACATTTAAGTGTTTTTATTAGGAGGTTTATTATATTAATCTTTTATTCGTAGTACTTACATCAAATCACCCATTTATTGTTTATATAATATAGGAATACTGTAAGCACTTTACTTAACATAAATATATATGATGTGAACTATAGCTTTAAATTTAAAATTCAGTTGTTTTTAATTACTGTAATTGATTCGTACCTCTCGACCTCTTAGCATAAGAAATCTGGACAAATCCTGACATACTGGGGGGACAAAGGCCCAAAAATAGGGACACATTTTACATATTGCACTTATAAACTTAGAAAGTTGATAGAACAACATGATTTGTGTTAGCATGCATTTTCTGAACAACATGAAGTCTGAAACTCAAATGCATGTCATTATTTAGTGGTTAATATTTAGATCATCCCAGTGATTAGTCAAAAAAACACAAAAATCTGGACAAATCCTGACATACTGGGGGGATAAAGGCCCAAAAATAGGGACACATTTTAAATATTGCACTTATAAACTTAGAAAGTTGCTAGAACAACAGGATTTGTGTTAGCATGCACTTTCTGAACAATATGAAGTCTGAAACTCAAATGCATGTCATTATTTAATGACATTAATCTTTAGATCATCCCAGTGATTAGTCAAAAAAACACAATTTGTATGAGGAAAAGACCAAAATATGAGGCAAATATCTCAACATTCTGCAAAAATCTGTACAGATGAAAGGTATGATATTGATTTCAGAATGTGATCGGAGCTATTTTTACTAGGGGGTGTAAATGGATGGTGTAGAGTGTTATGTTACTTGTTCTGATGAATTCCCTGTGTATAGGGACGAAAGCATTCAACATGAATTAAAGTTCTTGTTCTTAATATGAATTAGTGACATCTGCAGTTATTTCCATGGGTTCCAGCATTTAGCATCTATTTCTAGGTTACAAATTGTCCTGGTATCTTCTACTATGTTTCGGAATTGTAAGAAAAAGAAGGGTTTGAAATTGTGGATAGCCCCCCCCCCCCATCCAGCCTTGCCTGCTGGAGTTTCTTACATCTTAGGCAATTATACATCTGTACATTACTTAACAATTTAGATGTCAAATTGACATTGGTTCTTTTGTGATTTGCAGGACATACATTCTCCCAGCAGTCAAAAAATGAATGAACAGGTAAGCTCAGCGGTTAGGTGGTCTTTGGTAGTCAGCATATACTGTTACACAGAGTGAAGAATCTTTAAAACAAATGCTGAATTATGATTGGTTGACAGATGATGAACTCTATCTCTGACCCATCGAGGAGAATGCACAACAGATATGGTGTTACTGTAATATTTATAGTATTTATTTATTTTGATATGTTTTGTTTTGTTTTGTTAACTGCAAATTCTCCTCTGCTTCAAAGTTATCTCCAATATACAAAGGTACCTGGTAAGTTTCATTAACCTAGAAGAAGAAGGAGAGGACAGCCACACACAGATGAATACAGCACATGTAACACTGGCTTAATGAAGAGAGGATGAGCAAATTTAGAGCAAGCAAAGGGCACAACAGAAGTAAATAATTGTAGAAAACACTAACAGCCACTCCCTTTAATGGTAGAATGGTACTTAGTACTCATGTTCTGTAAGGTTTTTCTTTACTGCTAGAAAACACCTGTCTCTGGGGCCCAGTATCTTGTAAGTGCCAAGTCTGTGTGGAAACATACTGGGTACCTTGTCAAAAAAGTAGCCGTGGAAAGGTATAAGTGAAATATAATACATGTAAAATATTTTAAAGTCTCTACTTCTAAGATAACTTTGTAGATCTCCAGATCTCTAATGTTAAATAAAAGGGTAATTTTTTTGTGTTTGTAGTACAACACTAGAAATGATACATGCAAAAGTATAAACTTGAAACGTTTGTGAATTATACAAAGATTTGAAGCCTGAGAACTTACCTGAAGAATTCTCCCATCTGAAGTCCCAATGTGAGCAACTGTTTCTATGTCATGCACAGTGACTAAGATGGCTGTAAAAAGTACATCACGCACTCCTCCATTAAATAAATCCAGACGCTGGAAGGGTTGGAAGATCATTGTTGGTTGGTTAAAACAGCTTGTGTTGTTGACTTCAGATGAAAAATTTATCTTGAATAAAATTCAGAATAAAAAGTTTTAAAAAAGAGCCACAGAAATGACTGTGCTGTAATCACTGCTGAAAAAAAATGAGTTATTCCACACAGAGTAACATACTGGCATCTTTTGCATTGTTTATGTTGATATTTGTACACATGTATAATATGTATGGACTGCCTAATGTTTAAAAAGGGTCAATTTTAGTCAAAAGAAGTACTCAGCAAAGGAAATAGATAAAATACAAATTGCTAAGCAAGACCCACACTCTAGCAGTGAAACTGCAGCATATCAAAACTACCAAATTTCAGATCAATGCTCCCTCTTATTTTAAGTAGCAAAGCAAAATAATTGCACTGTTTTTGTCAAGACATTGCCTCACAAGTGTAAGAAAATAGTAAATATGTAGTACATGGACCTCAGTGATTATGCTCTGATTTTTAGAAAATGACAAATCAGTTAACCTCCAGAGTGGCATGCAACCTGATCTTAATTGTTAAGCAACCCCCTCCTTATGTTGTTATGGTCAGGTCTAGCACCAGGCAATAAAATCTACCAATATTATCCAGCAAATGACAGAGTCAGAAAAAAGATTTGTTTCTGCCTGAAGCCCATCTGGTAGTGTGTCCCCAACTTTCTCAAACAAACTTAGAAAGCTGCTAAAATAACAGTGTGTAAGCATATATTTTCTAAAAGATGCAAACTCTTGACACTCAAATGTATGAAATTACTTCGTGACTCCACTCCTCAATTATTTGTTCGAAAACCACAGATTTTATGAGGAACAAACCAAAAATAAGAAGCAATAATCTGGATGTTCTGTGAAAATCTTGGCAGTTGAGAGGCATGGAGGTGACTATAAATGTAATGGACTGCATTACACTGCCTTTCTGACAGCATCTACTAAGTTTTTTACAGCTTTTAGTTCATGGAGCAGATAAAAATCCATTCACTACAAAAAATTAGGTTTGTATCACCAATCAGAATCTTGTATTATGTGTTCTTAATATAGTTACCACTATTTACCTCTCAAGCTTCACTCTTGAAGTGAATTTTGTGGTATCTATGTCTCGAACACACTATAAACAGGTTTAATTGGCAATCCGATCATAATCTTCTGTATTATGTGCTTTACAGTCAAAGCCTGAAACTGTTTAGTAATTATTCTAAAAATAACACACAGCTGTTTAAACTAATGAAACACTGAAGCATAGTGTAAAAATCTGAATGTAGTGCTTAATACAAATAAATATGAACTAAGCCTATAACATACAGGCCCAGAATCCATGTTTCAGTTATGTCTTTTTTTTTTTTTTGCTGAACCTTACTCAGAAGCCTATTACCTAGAGACCCAGAATCCATGCTTCAGTCATGTTTTTTTTCTGCTGAAACTTACTCAGAAGTCATCCTATGGTTTTAAAATATATTTTGCTTTCTCATTCACTTATTAATATATTTGTTACTAAAAGTTCCCATCAACTGACCTTTAACTAACCTCTATGTACAGCTCGCTATGAATATACCCTTCACTGCTAATTCCCTTAAATTCTCCTCTACTTCAAAGTGGCTTCCCTTTCTGCATTTATCATTCCTTGGTCTTGCAAGTTCAGTTCTTGTTCTCTTCCTTTTTCTTTCCTACTAATTACTTAAATAGTACTCCTACCCCTCCACTCTTATTGTTTCGTGAAGTACAGTTCTTGTTCGCTTCCTTTTTCTTTCCTACTGATTACTTAAATAGTACTCCCACCCCTTCACTCTTGTTGTTCCATGAAGTACCGTTCTTGTTCGCTTCCTTTTTCTTTCCTACTGATTACTTAAATAGTACTCCCACCCCTCCACTCTTGTTGTTTCGTGAAGTACCGTTCTTCTTTGCTTCCATTTTCTTTCCTACTGATTACTTAAATAGTACTCTCACCCCTCCACTCTTGTTGTTTCGTGAAGTACAGTTCTTGCTCGCTTCCTTTTTCTTTCCTACTGATTACTTAAGTAGTACTCCCACCCCTCCACTCTTGTTGTTTTGTGAAGTACCGTTCTTGTTCGCTTCCTTTTTCTTTCCTACTGATTACTTAAATAGTACTCCCACCCCTCCACTCTTGTTGTTCCGTGAAGTACAGTTCTTGTTCGCTTCCTTTTTCTTTCCTACTGATTACTTAAATAGTACTCCCACCCCTCCACTCTTGTTGTTCCGTGAAGTACCGTTCTTGTTCGCTTCCTGTTTCTTTCCTACTGATTACTTAAATAGTACTCCCACCCCTCCACTCTTGTTGTTTCATGAAGTACCGTTCTTGTTCGCTTCCTTTTTCTTTCCTACTGATTACTTAAATAGTACTCCCACCCCTCCACTCTTGTTGTTCCGTGAAGTACCGTTCTTGTTCTCTTCCTTTTTCTTTCCTACTGATTACTTAAATAGTACTCCCACCCCTTCACTCTTGTTGTTCCGTGAAGTACCATTCTTGTTCGCTTCCTTTTTCTTTCCTACTGATTACTTAAATAGTACTCCCACCCCTCCACTCTTGTTGTTTCGTGAAGTACCGTTCTTGTTCGCTTCCTTTTTCTTTCCTACTGATTACTTAAATAGTACTCCCACCCCTCCACTCTTGTTGTTTCATGAAGTACAGTTCTTGTTCGCTTCCTTTTTCTTTCCAACTGATTACTTAAATAGTACTCCCACCCCTTCACTCTTGTTGTTCCGTGAAGTACAGTTCTTGTTTGCTTCCTTTTTCTTTCCTACTGATTACTTAAATAGTACTCCCACCCCTTCACTCTTGTTGTTCCGTGAAGTACAGTTCTTGTTCGCTTCCTTTTTCTTTCCTACTGATTACTTAAATAGTACTCCCACCGCTTCACTCTTGTTGTTCCGTGAAGTACCATTCTTGTTCGCTTCCTTTTTCGTTCCTACTAATTACTTAAATAGTACTCCCAGCCCTTCACTTTTGTTTTTCCGTGAAGTACCGTTCTTGTTTGCTTCCTTTTTCTTTCCTACTGATTACTTAAATAGTACTCCCAGCCCTTCACTCTTGTTGTTCCATGAAGTACCGTTCTTGTTCGCTTCCTTTTTTGTTCCTACTAATTACTTAAATAATACTCCCACCCCTCCACTCTTGTTGTTTCGTGAAGTACAGTTCTTGTTCGCTTCCTTTTTCTTTCCTACTGATTACTTAAATAGTACTCCCACCCCTCCACTCTTGTTGTTTCATGAATTACCGTTCTTGTTCGCTTCCTTTTTCTTTCCTACTGATTACTTAAATAGTACTCTCACCGCTCCACTCTTGCTGTTTCGTGAAGTACCGTTCTTGTTCGCTTCCTTTTTCTTTCCTACTGATTACTTAAATAGTACTCCCACCCCTCCACTCTTGTTGTTCCGTGAAGTACCGTTCTTGTTCGCTTCCTTTTTCTTTCCTACTGATTACTTAAATAGTACTCCCACCCCTTCCCTCTTGTTGTTCCGTGAAGTACCGTTCTTGTTCGCTACCTTTTTCTTTCCTACTGATTACTTAAATAGTACTCCCACCCCTCCACTCTTGTTGTTTCGTGAAGTACTGTTCTTGTTCGCTTCCTTTTTCTTTCCTACTGATTACTTAAATAGTACTCCCACCCCTCCACTCTTGTTGTTTCGTGAAGTACCATTCTTGTTTGCTTCCTTTTTCTTTCCTACTGATTACTTAAATAGTACTCCCACCCCTTCACTCTTGTTGTTCCGTGAAGTACAGTTCTTGTTCACTTCCTTTTTCTTTCCTACTGACTACTTAAATAGTACTCCCACCCCTTCACTCTTGTTGTTCCGTGAAGTACCGTTCTTGTTCGCTTCCTTTTTCGTTCCTACTAATTACTTAAATAGTACTCCCAGCCCTTCACTCTTGTTCCGTGAAGTACCATTCTTGTTTGCTTCCTTTTTCTTTCCTACTGATTACTTAAACACTACTCACACTCCTACACTCCTGTTGTTCAGCAAAGTACCCCTTAGAGTCCTGTTACTTTTCTTCTATACATCATCCTTAGAATTGATTATGATCATTTCCTCAAATTCATAAATGGCAAAGTAATAAGCCATGGTGGTACAGCGGTAGCATTGTTGCCTCACAGCAAGAGGTTCTCCAGGTCGATTCTCGGCTGGAGTGCCTTCTGTGTGGAGTCTACATGTCCTCCCCACGGTCAAGTGGCCCCCGAAAGACATGTGTGAATGGGCGTGCCTTCGCTGAAGGTTGGGCGTCGGGCTGACAACTCAGCACCATAAAAAAATCTACTGCCAATCATTAGCAGACCAGAGTTTCGCTGTGGCGACCCCTAACTGGGAAAAGCTGAAAAGACAAACAACAACAACATAAATGGCAAAGTAACAGTTACAACAAAAAAAAATGTTAACAGCCTTATGATAATTTAGGGAAATGTCTTTTGTCATGGAAAATATTTTATTTCTCTTGTCATGGAAAATATTTTAGAAGTAGTCTGGTTACAATGCATCTCAACATAGCAGTGCTACAATAACTCTGTTAAATGTAAGTTATAATGCCTTACAATAACATGATATGTCAAAGTATTCAACCTAGTCTTAGCAAGAAGCTTTAGTTTTCATGTTAATCTACATAAAGTACACATATATTGCTGTATTAAGTGTGAGACAAACTGCTAATTGTTATATCATCGAGTATCATTTCATGGACAAAATATTGAGATGAATTTGCTCCCTCTTGCCATGAGGCACTGTGACCTCAGAGGTGATTATATTTAGTCAGAGGCTATGGGGGGTTGATATCTTTGGCATCAGGAGTGAAATGCTTGCTTCTGACTTCCAAAATGCAACTTTTGTTACATGAGATCTGCAGACATTTCCCATCAGTGAAACTGTCATTAACTTTCTTACTCAGATTTATAGGATCACATGATCATAGGATCATAGAAGGTTACTAGGCTAATGGCCCCAGGGCCCTTACAGGCATAGCCAAGTTCAAACCATGTTCCCAAGTGTGTCTGGTTCAAGCAGACACTAAAATCAGCACCTATTGCCCTTGTCCAAGAGGGACACAGGTGGAATCCCCAGGATGAATTTCCAGTTACCCATCCAATTGTCCAAATTACATTTAAATAGGGCCAACGAGGGGCTTTGTTTAATATGAATAGGAAGCTTGTTCCAAAAGTGGGGCAACCTCAGTGAGACAAATCTGTCTCTCCAGCAAGTTCTGTTGATATCACATACCAGGCTAAGGTTCTTTGAGGGAGTGACTATGTGCCATTTGAGCGGCGCAGTGGTGCAGCGGTTAACATTGCTGCCTCACAGCAAGAGGTTCTCTGGTTTGATTCTCGGCTGAGGTGCCTTCTGTGCAGAGACTGCATGTCCTCCCTGCGTTCACATTGGTTTCCCCCAGGTCCTCCACTTTCCTCCCACATTTCAAGACATGCATCTGAAGCATTTCTCCCTGAGCCTCATTTAAAAATAGGCTCTGTCCTTGTCAGACATTCCCAATCAACAAATGTTAAATAAATAAATTTGACTTGTGAATGTGCTGCATTTCCATTAAAGCTGGGTCACATACTGCTCTGTATGCAAAGTATAGGTCTCCTCTGAGCAGTCTGTACAATACAGAGTAAAGTGACAATGATTTCAATCTGTCCCCAAAAGACAGATCTTGAAGACCCTGAATTTTCTTTGTAAGGAATCTTTGTGGTCTCTTCAGTTGCTGCAGGTGTTTGGAAAGGAACATACCAAAGGAAGCATTGTACTCTATTGTCGGCCTGATAAGGGAAGAGTACAGGGAGGTTATAATCTCTTTTTTTTCCTGGAGGCAATGCCCTTACTTATGAGATGAGCCATATAAAATGCCCTTCTTACCTCTGTGGAGACATGGTGATTGAAGTTAAGGTTGATGTCAACCTGTGTGCCTAGGTCTCTCACCAATGACTGTGTGCTTAGGGTATTGGTATTGCTATTGATATGGCAGTTTTCAGGAACATCATCCTTGCCAAAGGGGATGATAATACATTTTTTGCATTAAGTTTAAGACCATGACTTGACACCAGTCACTAATCTGCGTAAGACGTTCTTGCAGGATGTTGATATTGTTAGGAGTTTCAATGATCGCTCACAGTTTGCAGTCATCAGCAAACTTTGTTAGCCACAGTCCTTTAGATTTAACCTGTACTCCAGAGAAGTAGATTCTAAACAGTAGTCCCAGAACCGATCCCTGTGGAACACCACTGGTTATTGGTTTGCTGGAGGAGGTGGAATCACCTATTTTGACCCCATGGTTCTATCAGTGAGCCAGTTTGCAACCCATCTGACAATACATGGGTAGATACCCAGATGGGTGAGTTTATCAGTGATGCCTGAATGCGGGACTGTGTCAAAGGCCTTGGCTAAGTTTAGGTGGGCCATATGCACAGATTTGCCTTCATCTAGGGCTTTGGTGACTGTCTTGAAGAAGTCCACCAAGTTTAACAAGCATCATCTCCCCTTGACAAAGCCAAATTGGGTAGGGTCAAGTGTTTGGAGATTTCCTATACCTTTGTTAATAAGGTCCATGATGATTCATTCCATGGCCTTGCAGATAAGGCTGGTCAGGCTAATGGGTCTATAGTTTTTGGGGTCTGTTTATGCACCCCCATAGTGCAAAGGGATGACGGTAGCTGTTTTCCATTCTGCTGGGACGAAGCCAGTGCTTAGGCTGTGACTGAAAAGCATGCCTAATGGTGATGCTAATTCTTGTTTTAACCCATGTAGAACACAGCCTAGGATGTTGTCTGTTCCCATAAGGCTGTTTTTGGCCTCAGAGAGGGCATTTAAGACCTGCTCCTTGGAGATACTAGGTGAGGGACAGGTGTTACGGATGCTTTGGGATATATGTGGCGAGAACAGTGATGTGAAATTTTCACTGAACCTGTCAACCAGCAAGTTTGCTATATCCACAGGTTCTACATATGTAGTACTATTAACTATGAGTTCAGCGCAAATCTGTGCCTTACCTTTAAGGTTATGGATGTAACTAAAGAAAGCCTTGCGGTTATCCTTAGTTAGGGAAGCTAATTTGGATACATAGTTAGCTTTTGAGGACTTCACTAGGAGTCTTATTTGCTTATTTAAATTGAGGAGGGAGTGTTTTCAGGTTTGAGACCATTCCCTCCTACTCTTAGACAGCAATTTTTTTCTCCTATTGTATAGCCTACTTATGGCAGTTTTCCACCAGGCAGGTTTGTTTTTCTTTGAAGATCTTGCTTTGGTTCTATCGGGTACATCACAGTCAACACAATTGTACAAGTGTTTGTATAAAGCACTGGTGTATAACTCAACACAGGTGTATGTTCCATCGGTGTGGAGGAGGGGCTATGAAGCTATTTATGCTGATTTGTAAGATGTTGTAACTGGCCTTCGAGAAATATTTTAGTGTAGTTGTTGCTAAGGGGGGTGGGGGGTCTTGTGTTACAGTTTCTTCTAGCAAAACTAATTTGTGGTCAAATCTCACCAGGGATGGTCAGATACTCAGAGTGGTGCAGTGGTCCCTCATGTTGGTGAGCACCAGGACCAGGATGTTTGAGCCCCTTGTGGGTTTGTCTACCAGCTGGTCTAGGGCATTGGAGTTAACGAAGTCCAGGAACCTTTGAGCAAGTGAGTTAGAACACATATAATTTACCCATTCAATGGATGGGTAATTACCATCAGCCAAAACCAGGGTGTTTGGTTGTATCTTGATTGACTCAATTAGATCCAAGTAGTCTGGGTGGATGTCCTGATTCATGCAGGGGTCCCATAGCTGGCAATGACCCAAAGAGGTGCCTTACCTATAGTCAATTTCACCTAAAGTAATTCAAGGGAATAGTGCTGTTTAACCAATGTAGAGGTGTATTTATCTTTAATGAATTTTAATACACCACCTCCTTTAGTTCTCACGCCTTCTAATTTAGTTTGTACTGTATATACTATTACAGCTGTGTTGATAACTTCACTGTATGTGGCTCTTTTATTCCTATATCTGCATGGAAAAGGAGCCATTAGCCCAGTCATACTATTCTAGTTAAATTCTGTCACTAACCATTTTATATTTTGAGACACCTTTGTGCTGATCATAGAATAGCGAGACTGAGTGATAAAAATGTAGACTTTCATATTCCAAGTTCAAGATGGCCATTTCTTGTAATATTTCAGTAGCAGGGTTCATGAGTATAAAGGGGTAGTCGGATCACAACTGAAAATGGTCAGTAGATCAGCTCCCCCATCTCGCATAGAAATTGTAAATAAATAAATATAATCAATTAATTTAATTAATTAATTAATTAATTAAGTAAGTAATTAATTAATTACATTTAATATTATCAGTGCATGTGAAGCTTAAGATTCCAGTAGAAGAAATGAGGGAAACAATTAAAGGCAAAATTCAGTGAGTACCTTTGGGACATGCAGATGACTCCGAGGTGGGAAGCACAGACATCTCCATAAATATGTAACAAGACTAAGGGGGGGGGGTCTAAGAACTGCACCTTTATTGAGCTCTGATGAAGGTCTCACTGAATACAATGTACCTTTCAGAATGCATAAAACTAAGTATATTGCTCAAGTGTAAAGACCCCAAACATTTCTAACCAAGAAAATGAAAGGTTTTGAATTCTTCAAATATAATGAAACATTAGCATGACTTTGCTTATATTCAGTAGCCCATAGCCTGCACCAAGGTAACCTGTGTCCAGCTTTATGACTTATGAAAGATCTAATCCTCTTTGATACCCTATTTCTTGGTAAAACCAGTAGTACAGACACTTGGCATTAATGTACATAAAAACATTAACAAGAATCATGGGTGGGATAAGTTCCTAACATAGCATATTCCAAGTCTATGGAATAAGTTGCCACTAGCAGGTCAAACAAAATACTGCTTTGGCTAGCTTTAAGGCTAGTCTTGATGAGTGGATGGGTGCACACTAAGTTACACCGGGGCTATCGTGTATGGCCCTGCTTGATCTCAGAGCAAGAACTGGTGAAGGTAGTTTGGTTCCTTGTGCCTAGAAATATTACAGTCTTACAATGCTGAGGAGATAAACATGGAAACCTAAAACAAATCATTGCACAGTCTGCATCTAGCAAAGTATGGCTTGTAGGCTACATAGCCAACTCAAAGATCTAACTGGAATCTAAAGTTATTTAGGTCCCTACAGCCTGTCCCAAATTCAATGGATCGTTTCATAGAGGGTAGCCTCTAATGGAAAAAAAAACATTTTTTTAAGAGAAGTATTGTTTTTTTTTCAATATTAATTGCATAGTAATTATTCCTAGTTCAGTAGGAATAATAAGTAAAATTTATCCCACTGGTTGTTGCTAGCTGCTCGTTGTTGAGATATCTACCATGAGAACTAGGTCACCCATCAATAAGTTATAGTACACTGAGGGTAGTTTAAGACAAACTAGCCATTCCGCAAAAGGTTTCAGTTGACCAGTGTGTATATATTACTTGTAAAATAAGCATGCTATTTCTAAGCTATTGATGTTCCATATGTTTCATAATACTCAATACATGGACTGATTAATGACTTAAATAAACCCAACATAAAAGATGACAGCCTTGACTAAAATGTATGTGAAACACCTTTAATAATGTAAAAACTCTTCCAGAATATCAAACAAGCAATTGTTTTAAAACAAATTCTATTATGAATAACTCCTTAATGTAGTTCTTCCTGCAAAAAAGTTGATTTTCCACTTCAGCCCAGATGTAATGCAAACTTTTTGATTCATAGTTGCTCAAGAGAAAAAAGTCTGTAAGACCTTGGAGAACTGGCTGTTGACCTAAACTGATGACAATTGTCTCAAATTTGGTGTCCTAAACAAACCTGCCCAATCATACATGCACTGCTGCATGGAAAATCACCATGTATCCACTATTGTAACAAAGTCCTTTTTCACTGCAAAGCATATAAGTAAAGTTACTCCTTCTGGATCCAAAGATGTAATTATTCCATTGTATTCAGCAATTATTAGGCCAATCTTTAGCTATAATGCCCTTTTCGGTATGTATGTGTCCAATCACTTGTCACATCTAGAATGACTACAAAGCTTTATCACTAACCAAATCAATGGCCTAAATTGTAAAATCTATGCAGACTGCCTCAAAGTCTTGCCCCTCTTCTCAGTATCACAAAGGCTACTAACAGATGACCTCTGCCTTGTGTATAGAGCTTCAACAGACCCTATTCTATCAGACCTATTACAAATCTGGAAATGCAGCAGAATTTAAAGAACCTCTTAAGGTATGTCAATCTCTTTTGCAAAATAAATAGAACATGTTACAGGGATAGGTTTGCATCACAGAGAATACCTCTTATATTGAAACATCTTCCACTCTACGTAAAGCGAAGTGCTTTTCTTAATCTAGTCAAATGTAATTTGGATGAATAGATGAGTAACCATAAAGTCATCCCCAGTTTAGCACCCCTTTCCCTTCCGGATGGGGAAAATATGTAAAAGCCCCAACATATCTTTCTTTGGCCTATCTCTGGGTTCTTTGTGTGCATCCCCAGTTTAGCACTCCTGTCCCTCCTGGATGGGCAAAACATGTGAATGCTCCAACATAACCTTCTTTGGCCTATCTCTGGGTTCTATGTGTGCAAGATATTTAAGCTAAAAACTATCAAGGGAGTGTAAGGTTAGGCTTCTTAAGATCCACACAAAGGAGTAGGTATCTATGATGCTATAAATATATTAAAAAGGAATGGTTCCATCACACACACCCTTAAAGCATGCCCTTGTTGATTAATCCAGAGAACAAAACCAAATCTTTCATACTGACTGTGAATGAACGGTCAATAAGCCAATTACTAATCAACCTAACAATAAGAATGACTATATCTAGAGCCAGCATTTTTTGTGTAGGAAGTAACAAACACTTTGGCCATGTCAAAATATATATCACATTCGTAGGGATGCCAGTGCTAACACATATTATTGTAAAAATTACTCGTCTGTTTTACATATGTGTCCTGAAGTAAAACCATTTTAGTTCACATCTAAGGCTAAAAAAGTTTGAAGATAATTCAAAACACCAATACTCCTTGAAAGGCTATTTTACAGTTGTTTAAGTTGTTAGTTTTATCATCCTTAGAGATTAGGTCTGCAGTGTCCATCTCCCGGATACAAGGCACAAAAAGGTAAGATAGGGCTATAAATTCCTTTTCTCAAAAAATTACAATTCAAAGCATCAGGCACTCCTACAGAGTTACCTCTGCTCTTATTCAAGGCCTGCAAAACCCATAAATTGGGATGACACACTGAGCTTGGATGTATAAAGAAGATACAGAAGCAACATTGCTAGATTCTCTACCTATGTTGCTAGGAAAGACTTCTGCAGTTCTGTAACTGTTGGTAATTTTTAGGTAATATTCTATATAATAAATAATCCCACAGTGTTTTTTTTTTTTTTGGATAATTACTTTATGTGCCCATCCAATCAGAGGTAGGGAAAGACACATTAGTCGTGTAAAATGTAAGGAGATGTATATATTTATAACCACATCCAGTTTTTATAGAAATAATCCCAAGTTTGTTTGATGTTTAGAATGCAGTATTCCTTCTGCCAGTCACAGAAGAACACTGGAGTCATCAGCATGACATCATTTTTCACAAACAGATTCTCTACATCTATTTTGTGCAATAGTACACACAAACTCCTATCTGAGCCTGCCATGATCAGTGTTATGTGCAATAGTACACACAAACTCCTATCTGAGCCTGACATGGTCAGTGTTATGTGCAATAGTACACACAAACTCCTATCTGAGCCTGACATGGTCAGTGTTACGTGCAATAATACACACAAACTCCTATCTGAGCCTGACATGGTCAGTGTTATGTGCAATAGTACACACAAACTCCTATCTGAGCCTGACATGGTCAGTGTTACTAAGTGCTGGAACTGATGTCATGAGTATTATATCTCTACATCTATTTTGTGCAATAGTACACACAAACTCCTATCTGAGCCTGACATGGTCAGTGTTACTAAGTGCTGGAACTGATGTCATGAGTATTATATCTCTAGATCTATTTTGTGCAATAGTACACACAAACTCCTATCTGAGCCTGACATGGTCAGTGTTACTAAGTGCTGGAACTGATGTCATGAGTATTATATCTCTAGATCTATTTTGTGCAATAGTACACACAAACTCCTATCTGAGCCTGACATGGTCAGTGTTACTAAGTGCTGGAACTGATGTCATGAGTATTATATCTCTAGATCTATTTTGTGCAATAGTACACACAAACTCCTATCTGAGCCTGACATGGTCAGTGTTACTAAGTGCTGGAACTGATGTCATGAGTATTATATCTCTAGATCTATTTTGTGCAATAGTACACACAAACTCCTATCTGAGCCTGACATGGTCAGTGTTACTAAGTGCTGGAACTGATGTCATGAGTATTATATCTCTACATCTATTTTGTGCAATAGTACACACAAACTCCTATCTGAGCCTGACATGGTCAGTGTTACTAAGTGCTGGAACTGATGTCATGAGTATTATATCTCTAGATCTATTTTGTGCAATAGTACACACAAACTCCTATCTGAGCCTGACATGGTCAGTGTTATGTGCAATAGTACACACAAACTCCTATCTGAGCCTGACATGGTCAGTGTTATGTGCAATAGTACACACAAACTCCTATCTGAGCCTGACATGGTCAGTGTTATGTGCAATAGTACACACAAACTCCTATCTGAGCCTGACATGGTCAGTGTTATGTGCAATAGTACACACAAACTCCTATCTGAGCCTGACATGGTCAGTGTTATGTGCAATAGTACACACAAACTCCTATCTGAGCCTGACATGGTCAGTGTTACTAAGTGCTGGAACTGATGTCATGAGTATTATATCTCTAGATCTATTTTGTGCAATAGTACACACAAACTCCTATCTGAGCCTGACATGGTCAGTGTTACTAAGTGCTGGAACTGATGTCATGAGTATTATATCTCTAGATCTATTTTGTGCAATAGTACACACAAACTCCTATCTGAGCCTGACATGGTCAGTGTTATGTGCAATAGTACACACAAACTCCTATCTGAGCCTGACATGGTCAGTGTTATGTGCAATAGTACACACAAACTCCTATCTGAGCCTGACATGGTCAGTGTTATGTGCAATAGTACACACAAACTCCTATCTGAGCCTGACATGGTCAGTGTTATGTGCAATAGTACACACAAACTCCTATCTGAGCCTGACATGGTCAGTGTTACTAAGTGCTGGAACTGATGTCATGAGTATTATATCTCTAGATCTATTTTGTGCAATAGTACACACAAACTCCTATCTGAGCCTGACATGGTCAGTGTTGGAACTGTCATGAGTATTATATCTCTAGATCTATTTTGTGCAATAGTACACACAAACTCCTATCTGAGCCTGACATGGTCAGTGTTACTAAGTGCTGGAACTGATGTCATGAGTATTATATCTCTAGATCTATTTTGTGCAATAGTACGCACAAACTCCTATCTGAGCCTGACATGGTCAGTGTTATGTGCAATAATACACACAAACTCCTATCTGAGCCTGACATTGTCAGTGTTATGTGCAATAGTACACACAAACTCCTATCTGAGCCTGACATGGTCAGTGTTACTAAGTGCTGGAACTGATGTCATGAGTATTATATCTCTAGATCTATTTTGTGCAATAGTACACACAAACTCCTATCTGAGCCTGACATGGTCAGTGTTACTAAGTGCTGGAACTGATGTCATGAGTATTATATCTCTAGATCTATTTTGTGCAATAGTACACACAAACTCCTATCTGAGCCTGACATGGTCAGTGTTATGTGCAATAGTACACACAAACTCCTATCTGAGCCTGACATGGTCAGTGTTATGTGCAATAGTACACACAAACTCCTATCTGAGCATGACATGGTCAGTGTTATGTGCAATAGTACACACAAACTCCTATCTGAGCCTGACATGGTCAGTGTTATGTGCAATAGTACACACAAACTCCTATCTGAGCCTGACATGGTCAGTGTTATGTGCAATAGTACACACAAACTCCTATCTGAGCCTGACATGGTCAGTGTTATGTGCAATAGTACACACAAACTCCTATCTGAGCCTGACATGGTCAGTGTTATGTGCAATAGTACACACAAACTCCTATCTGAGCCTGACATGGTCAGTGTTATGTGCAATAGTACACACAAACTCCTATCTGAGCCTGACATGGTCAGTGTTATGTGCAATAGTACACACAAACTCCTATCTGAGCCTGACATGGTCAGTGTTACTAAGTGCTGGAACTGATGTCATGAGTATTATATCTCTAGATCTATTCTGTGCAATAGTACACACAAACTCCTATCTGAGCCTGACATGGTCAGTGTTATGTGCAATAGTACACACAAACTCCTATCTGAGCCTGACATGGTCAGTGTTATGTGCAATAGTACACACAAACTCCTATCTGAGCCTGACATGGTCAGTGTTACTAAGTGCTGGAACTGATGTCATGAGTATTATATCTCTAGATCTATTCTGTACAATAGTACACACAAACTCCTATCTGAGCCTGACATGGTCAGTGTTACTAAGTGCTGGAACTGATGTCATGAGTATTATATCTCTAGATCTATTTTGTGCAATAGTACACACAAACTCCTATCTGAGCCTGACATGGTCAGTGTTACTAAGTGCTGGAACTGATGTCATGAGTATTATATCTCTATATCTATTTTGTGCAATAATACACACAAACTCCTATCTGAGCCTGACATGGTCAGTGTTATGTGCAATAGTACACACAACCTCCTATCTGAGCCTGACATGGTCAGTGTTATGTGCAATAGTACACACAAACTCCTATCTGAGCCTGACATGGTCAGTGTTACTAAGTGCTGGAACTGATGTCATGAGTATTATATCTCTAGATCTATTTTGTGCAATAGTACACACAAACTCCTATCTGAGCCTGACATGGTCAGTGTTACTAAGTGCTGGAACTGATGTCATGAGTATTATATCTCTAGATCTATTTTGTGCAATAGTACACACAAACTCCTATCTGAGCCTGACATGGTCAGTGTTACTAAGTGCTGGAACTGATGTCATGAGTATTATATCTCTAGATCTATTTTGTGCAATAGTACACACAAACTCCTATCTGAGCCTGACATGGTCAGTGTTACTAAGTGCTGGAACTGATGTCATGAGTATTATATCTCTAGATCTATTTTGTGCAATAGTACACACAAACTCCTATCTGAGCCTGACATGGTCAGTGTTACTAAGTGCTGGAACTGATGTCATGAGTATTATATCTCTAGATCTATTTTGTGCAATAGTACACACAAACTCCTATCTGAGCCTGACATGGTCAGTGTTACTAAGTGCTGGAACTGATGTCATGAGTATTATATCTCTAGATCTATTTTGTGCAATAGTACACACAAACTCCTATCTGAGCCTGACATGGTCAGTGTTACTAAGTGCTGGAACTGATGTCATGAGTATTATATCTCTACATCTATTTTGTGCAATAGTACACACAAACTCCTATCTGAGCCTGACATGGTCAGTGTTACTAAGTGCTGGAACTGATGTCATGAGTATTATATCTCTAGATCTATTTTGTGCAATAGTACACACAAACTCCTATCTGAGCCTGACATGGTCAGTGTTATGTGCAATAGTACACACAAACTCCTATCTGAGCCTGACATTGTCAATGTTATGTGCAATAGTACACACAAACTCCTATCTGAGCCTGACATGGTCAGTGTTACTAAGTGCTGGAACTGATGTCATGAGTATTATATCTCTACATCTATTTTGTGCAATAGTACACACAAACTCCTATCTGAGCCTGACATGGTCAGTGTTACTAAGTGCTGGAACTGATGTCATGAGTATTATATCTCTAGATCTATTTTGTGCAATAGTACACACAAACTCCTATCTGAGCCTGACATGGTCAGTGTTATGTGCAATAGTACACACAAACTCCTATCTGAGCCTGACATGGTCAGTGTTATGTGCAATAGTACACACAAACTCCTATCTGAGCCTGACATGGTCAGTGTTATGTGCAATAGTACACACAAACTCCTATCTGAGCCTGACATGGTCAGTGTTATGTGCAATAGTACACACAAACTCCTATCTGAGCCTGACATGGTCAGTGTTACTAAGTGCTGGAACTGATGTCATGAGTATTATATCTCTAGATCTATTTTGTGCAATAGTACACACAAACTCCTATCTGAGCCTGACATGGTCAGTGTTACTAAGTGCTGGAACTGATGTCATGAGTATTATATCTCTAGATCTATTTTGTGCAATAGTACACACAAACTCCTATCTGAGCCTGACATGGTCAGTGTTACTAAGTGCTGGAACTGATGTCATGAGTATTATATCTCTAGATCTATTTTGTGCAATAGTACACACAAACTCCTATCTGAGCCTGACATGGTCAGTGTTACTAAGTGCTGGAACTGATGTCATGAGTATTATATCTCTAGATCTATTTTGTGCAATAGTACACACAAACTCCTATCTGAGCCTGACATGGTCAGTGTTACTAAGTGCTGGAACTGATGTCATGAGTATTATATCTCTAGATCTATTTTGTGCAATAGTACACACAAACTCCTATCTGAGCCTGACATGGTCAGTGTTACTAAGTGCTGGAACTGATGTCATGAGTATTATATCTCTACATCTATTTTGTGCAATAGTACACACAAACTCCTATCTGAGCCTGACATGGTCAGTGTTACTAAGTGCTGGAACTGATGTCATGAGTATTATATCTCTACATCTATTTTGTGCAATAGTACACACAAACTCCTATCTGAGCCTGACATGGTCAGTGTTACTAAGTGCTGGAACTGATGTCATGAGTATTATATCTCTAGATCTATTTTGTGCAATAGTACACACAAACTCCTATCTGAGCCTGACATGGTCAGTGTTACTGCTGAATGTCATGAGTATTATATCTCTAGATCTATGTGCAATAATACACACAAACTCCTATCTGAGCCTGACATGGTCAGTGTTACTAAGTGCTGGAACTGATGTCATGAGTATTATATCTCTAGATCTATTTTGTGCAATAATACACACAAACTCCTATCTGAGCCTGACATAGTCAGTGTTATGTGCAATAGTACACACAAACTCCTATCTGAGCCTGACATTGTCAATGTTATGTGCAATAGTACACACAAACTCCTATCTGAGCCTGACAAGGTCAGTGTTACTAAGTGCTGGAACTGATGTCATGAGTATTATATCTCTACATCTATTTTGTGCAATAGTACACACAAACTCCTATCTCAGCCTGACATGGTCAGTGTTACTAAGTGCTGGAACTGATGTCATGAGTATTATATCTCTAGATCTATTTTGTGCAATAGTACACACAAACTCCTATCTGAGCCTGACATGGTCAGTGTTATGTGCAATAGTACACACAAACTCCTATCTGAGCCTGACATGGTCAGTGTTATGTGCAATAGTACACACAAACTCCTATCTGAGCCTGACATGGTCAGTGTTACTAAGTGCTGGAACTGATGTCATGAGTATTATATCTCTAGATCTATTTTGTGCAATAGTACACACAAACTCCTATCTGAGCCTGACATGGTCAGTGTTACTAAGTGCTGGAACTGATGTCATGAGTATTATATCTCTAGATCTATTTTGTGCAATAGTACACACAAACTCCTATCTGAGCCTGACATGGTCAGTGTTATGTGCAATAGTACACACAAACTCCTATCTGAGCCTGACATGGTCAGTGTTATGTGCAATAGTACACACAAACTCCTATCTGAGCCTGACATGGTCAGTGTTATGTGCAATAGTACACACAAACTCCTATCTGAGCCTGACATGGTCAGTGTTATGTGCAATAGTACACACAAACTCCTATCTGAGCCTGACATGGTCAGTGTTATGTGCAATAGTACACACAAACTCCTATCTGAGCCTGACATGGTCAGTGTTACTAAGTGCTGGAACTGATGTCATGAGTATTATATCTCTAGATCTATTTTGTGCAATAATACACACAAACTCCTATCTGAGCCTGACATGGTCAGTGTTATGTGCAATAGTACACACAAACTCCTATCTGAGCCTGACATGGTCAGTGTTATGTGCAATAGTACACACAAACTCCTATCTGAGCCTGACATGGTCAGTGTTACTAAGTGCTGGAACTGATGTCATGAGTATTATATCTCTAGATCTATTTTGTGCAATAGTACACACAAACTCCTATCTGAGCCTGACATGGTCAGTGTTACTAAGTGCTGGAACTGATGTCATGAGTATTATATCTCTAGATCTATTTTGTGCAATAGTACACACAAACTCCTATCTGAGCCTGACATGGTCAGTGTTACTAAGTGCTGGAACTGATGTCATGAGTATTATATCTCTAGATCTATTTTGTGCAATAGTACACACAAACTCCTATCTGAGCCTGACATGGTCAGTGTTACTAAGTGCTGGAACTGATGTCATGAGTATTATATCTCTAGATCTATTTTGTGCAATAGTACACACAAACTCCTATCTGAGCCTGACATGGTCAGTGTTACTAAGTGCTGGAACTGATGTCATGAGTATTATATCTCTAGATCTATTTTGTGCAATAGTACACACAAACTCCTATCTGAGCCTGACATGGTCAGTGTTACTAAGTGCTGGAACTGATGTCATGAGTATTATATCTCTAGATCTATTTTGTGCAATAGTACACACAAACTCCTATCTGAGCCTGACATGGTCAGTGTTACTAAGTGCTGGAACTGATGTCATGAGTATTATATCTCTAGATCTATTTTGTGCAATAGTACACACAAACTCCTATCTGAGCCTGACATGGTCAGTGTTACTAAGTGCTGGAACTGATGTCATGAGTATTATATCTCTAGATCTATTTTGTGCAATAGTACACACAAACTCCTATCTGAGCCTGACATGGTCAGTGTTACTAAGTGCTGGAACTGATGTCATGAGTATTATATCTCTAGATCTATTTTGTGCAATAGTACACACAAACTCCTATCTGAGCCTGACATGGTCAGTGTTACTAAGTGCTGGAACTGATGTCATGAGTATTATATCTCTAGATCTATTTTGTGCAATAGTACACACAAACTCCTATCTGAGCCTGACATGGTCAGTGTTACTAAGTGCTGGAACTGATGTCATGAGTATTATATCTCTAGATCTATTTTGTGCAATAGTACACACAAACTCCTATCTGAGCCTGACATGGTCAGTGTTATGTGCAATAGTACACACAAACTCCTATCTGAGCCTGACATGGTCAGTGTTATGTGCAATAGTACACACAAACTCCTATCTGAGCCTGACATGGTCAGTGTTATGTGCAATAGTACACACAAGTCCTATCTGAGCCTGACATGGTCAGTGTTATGTGCAATAGTACACACAAACTCCTATCTGAGCCTGACATGGTCAGTGTTACTAAGTGCTGGAACTGATGTCATGAGTATTATATCTCTAGATCTATTCTGTGCAATAGTACACACAAACTCCTATCTGAGCCTGACATGGTCAGTGTTATGTGCAATAATACACACAAACTCCTATCTGAGCCTGACATGGTCAGTGTTATGCAATAGTACACACAAACTCCTATCTGAGCCTGACATGGTCAGTGTTACTAAGTGCTGGAACTGATGTCATGAGTATTATATCTCTAGATCTATTTTGTGCAATAATACACACAAACTCCTATCTGAGCCTGACATGGTCAGTGTTATGTGCAATAGTACACACAAACTCCTATCTGAGCCTGACATGGTCAGTGTTATGTGCAATAGTACACACAAACTCCTATCTGAGCCTGACATGGTCAGTGTTACTAAGTGCTGGAACTGATGTCATGAGTATTATATCTCTAGATCTATTTTGTGCAATAGTACACACAAACTCCTATCTGAGCCTGACATGGTCAGTGTTACTAAGTGCTGGAACTGATGTCATGAGTATTATATCTCTAGATCTATTTTGTGCAATAGTACACACAAACTCCTATCTGAGCCTGACATGGTCAGTGTTACTAAGTGCTGGAACTGATGTCATGAGTATTATATCTCTAGATCTATTTTGTGCAATAGTACACACAAACTCCTATCTGAGCCTGACATGGTCAGTGTTACTAAGTGCTGGAACTGATGTCATGAGTATTATATCTCTAGATCTATTTTGTGCAATAGTACACACAAACTCCTATCTGAGCCTGACATGGTCAGTGTTACTAAGTGCTGGAACTGATGTCATGAGTATTATATCTCTAGATCTATTTTGTGCAATAGTACACACAAACTCCTATCTGAGCCTGACATGGTCAGTGTTACTAAGTGCTGGAACTGATGTCATGAGTATTATATCTCTAGATCTATTTTGTGCAATAGTACACACAAACTCCTATCTGAGCCTGACATGGTCAGTGTTACTAAGTGCTGGAACTGATGTCATGAGTATTATATCTCTAGATCTATTTTGTGCAATAGTACACACAAACTCCTATCTGAGCCTGACATGGTCAGTGTTACTAAGTGCTGGAACTGATGTCATGAGTATTATATCTCTAGATCTATTTTGTGCAATAGTACACACAAACTCCTATCTGAGCCTGACATGGTCAGTGTTACTAAGTGCTGGAACTGATGTCATGAGTATTATATCTCTACATCTATTTTGTGCAATAGTACACACAAACTCCTATCTGAGCCTGACATGGTCAGTGTTACTAAGTGCTGGAACTGATGTCATGAGTATTATATCTCTAGATCTATTTTGTGCAATAGTTCACACAAACTCGTATCTGAGCCTGACATAGTCAGTGTTATGTGCAATAGTACACACAAACTCCTATCTGAGCCTGACATTGTCAATGTTATGTGCAATAGTACACACAAACTCCTATCTGAGCCTGATATGCTCAGTGTTACTAAGTGCTGGAACTGATGTCATGATATTATATCTCTACATCTATTTTGTGCAATAGTACACACAAACTCCTATCTCAGCCTGACATGGTCAGTGTTACTAAGTGCTGGAACTGATGTCATGAGTATTATATCTCTAGATCTATTTTGTGCAATAGTACACACAAACTCCTATCTGAGCCTGACATGGTCAGTGTTATGTGCAATAGTACACACAAACTCCTATCTGAGCCTGACATGGTCAGTGTTATGTGCAATAGTACACACAAACTCCTATCTGAGCATGACATGGTCAGTGTTATGTGCAATAGTACACACAAACTCCTATCTGAGCCTGACATGGTCAGTGTTATGTGCAATAGTACACACAAACTCCTATCTGAGCCTGAAATGGTCAGTGTTATCTGCAATAGTACACACAAACTCCTATCTGAGCCTGACATGGTCAGTGTTATGTGCAATAGTACACACAAACTCCTATCTGAGCCTGACATGGTCAGTGTTATGTGCAATAGTACACACAAACTCCTATCTTAGCCTGACATGGTCAGTGTTATGTGCAATAGTACACACAAGTTCCTATCTGAGCCTGACATGGTCAGTGTTATGTGCAATAGTACACACAAACTCCTATCTGAGCCTGACATGGTCAGAGTTACTAAGTGCTGGAACTGATGTCATGAGTATTATATCTCTAGATCTATTCTGTGCAATAGTACACACAAACTCATATCTGAGCCTGACATGGTCAGTGTTATGTGCAATAGTACACACAAACTCCTATCTGAGCCTGACATGGTCAGTGTTATGCGCAATAGTACACACAAACTCCTATCTGAGCCTGACATGGTCAGTGTTACTAAGTGCTGGAACTGATGTCATGAGTATTATATCTCTAGATCTATTTTGTGCAATAGTACACACAAACTCCTATCTGAGCCTGACATGGTCAGTGTTACGTGCTGAACTGATGTCATGAGATTATATCTCTAGATCTATTTTGTGCAATAGTACACACAAACTCCTATCTGAGCCTGACATGGTCAGTGTTACTAAGTGCTGGAACTGATGTCATGAGTATTATATCTCTAGATCTATTTTGTGCAATAGTACACACAAACTCCTATCTGAGCCTGACATGGTCAGTGTTACTAAGTGCTGGAACTGATGTCATGAGTATTATATCTCTAGATCTATTTTGTGCAATAGTACACACAAACTCCTATCTGAGCCTGACATGGTCAGTGTTACTAAGTGCTGGAACTGATGTCATGAGTATTATATCTCTAGATCTATTTTGTGCAATAGTACACACAAACTCCTATCTGAGCCTGACATGGTCAGTGTTACTAAGTGCTGGAACTGATGTCATGAGTATTATATCTCTAGATCTATTTTGTGCAATAGTACACACAAACTCCTATCTGAGCCTGACATGGTCAGTGTTACTAAGTGCTGGAACTGATGTCATGAGTATTATATCTCTAGATCTATTTTGTGCAATAGTACACACAAACTCCTATCTGAGCCTGACATGGTCAGTGTTACTAAGTGCTGGAACTGATGTCATGAGTATTATATCTCTAGATCTATTTTGTGCAATAGTACACACAAACTCCTATCTGAGCCTGACATGGTCAGTGTTACTAAGTGCTGGAACTGATGTCATGAGTATTATATCTCTAGATCTATTTTGTGCAATAGTACACACAAACTCCTATCTGAGCCTGACATGGTCAGTGTTACTAAGTGCTGGAACTGATGTCATGAGTATTATATCTCTAGATCTATTTTGTGCAATAGTACACACAAACTCCTATCTGAGCCTGACATGGTCAGTGTTATGTGCAATAGTACACACAAACTCCTATCTGAGCCTGACATGGTCAGTGTTATGTGCAATAGTACACACAAACTCCTATCTGAGCCTGACATGGTCAGTGTTATGTGCAATAGTACACACAAACTCCTATCTGAGCCTGACATGGTCAGTGTTATGTGCAATAGTACACACAAACTCCTATCTGAGCCTGACATGGTCAGTGTTATGTGCAATAGTACACACAAACTGATGTCGTGAGTATTATATCTCTAGATCTATTTTGTGCAATAGTACACACAAACTCCTATCTGAGCCTGACATGGTCAGTGTTACTAAGTGCTGGAACTGATGTCATGAGTATTATATCTCTAGATCTATTTTGTGCAATAGTACACACAAACTCCTATCTGAGCCTGACATGGTCAGTGTTACTAAGTGCTGGAACTGATGTCATGAGTATTATATCTCTAGATCTATTTTGTGCAATAGTACACACAAACTCCTATCTGAGCCTGACATGGTCAGTGTTACTAAGTGCTGGAACTGATGTCATGAGTATTATATCTCTAGATCTATTTTGTGCAATAGTACACACAAACTCCTATCTGAGCCTGACATGGTCAGTGTTACTAAGTGCTGGAACTGATGTCATGAGTATTATATCTCTAGATCTATTTTGTGCAATAGTACACACAAACTCCTATCTGAGCCTGACATGGTCAGTGTTACTGCAATAGTACACACAACTCCTATCTGAGCCTGACATGGTCTAGATCTGTTTTGTGCAATAGTACACACAAACTCCTATCTGAGCCTGACATGGTCAGTGTTACTAAGTGCTGGAACTGATGTCATGAGTATTATATCTCTAGATCTATTTTGTGCAATAGTACACACAAACTCCTATCTGAGCCTGACATGGTCAGTGTTACTAAGTGCTGGAACTGATGTCATGAGTATTATATCTCTAGATCTATTTTGTGCAATAGTACACACAAACTCCTATCTGAGCCTGACATGGTCAGTGTTACTAAGTGCTGGAACTGATGTCATGAGTATTATATCTCTAGATCTATTTTGTGCAATAGTACACACAAACTCCTATCTGAGCCTGACATGGTCAGTGTTACTAAGTGCTGGAACTGATGTCATGAGTATTATATCTCTAGATCTATTTTGTGCAATAGTACACACAAACTCCTATCTGAGCCTGACATGGTCAGTGTTACTAAGTGCTGGAACTGATGTCATGAGTATTATATCTCTAGATCTATTTTGTGCAATAGTACACACAAACTCCTATCTGAGCCTGACATGGTCAGTGTTACTAAGTGCTGGAACTGATGTCATGAGTATTATATCTCTAGATCTATTTTGTGCAATAGTACACACAAACTCCTATCTGAGCCTGACATGGTCAGTGTTACTAAGTGCTGGAACTGATGTCATGAGTATTATATCTCTAGATCTATTTTGTGCAATAGTACACACAAACTCCTATCTGAGCCTGACATGGTCAGTGTTACTAAGTGCTGGAACTGATGTCATGAGTATTATATCTCTAGATCTATTTTGTGCAATAGTACACACAAACTCCTATCTGAGCCTGACATGGTCAGTGTTACTAAGTGCTGGAACTGATGTCATGAGTATTATATCTCTAGATCTATTTTGTGCAATAGTACACACAAACTCCTATCTGAGCCTGACATGGTCAGTGTTACTAAGTGCTGGAACTGATGTCATGAGTATTATATCTCTAGATCTATTTTGTGCAATAGTACACACAAACTCCTATCTGAGCCTGACATGGTCAGTGTTACTAAGTGCTGGAACTGATGTCATGAGTATTATATCTCTAGATCTATTTTGTGCAATAGTACACACAAACTCCTATCTGAGCCTGACATGGTCAGTGTTATGTGCAATAGTACACACAAACTCCTATCTGAGCCTGACATGGTCAGTGTTATGTGCAATAGTACACACAAACTCCTATCTGAGCCTGACATGGTCAGTGTTATGTGCAATAGTACACACAAACTCCTACCTCAGCCTGA